>NW_027526268.1:0-14498 GCF_048455015.1 Haemaphysalis longicornis
CCCCCCCCCCCCCCCCCCTGTCCATTTTTGTTATATTGAGCTGAGGCAAAAATTATTCTTGGGTGATACGACTGTCAAGTGCGGTTCCCAGCTACCACATTGGCTGCTAATTTTGCATTATTATCTCTTTTTCTCTCTCTATCTCTCTCGCCAGTTGTATTCCGTGAAGTGGCTTAAATTCCATCCATCGACTTCTGTGAAGTCGGTGGCGTGCGAGGACGGCGCAGGAGCACGAAGACCCGAAAGTTAGCGTTTGAACAACACGCCGACAGAAACTAATCGGGCCGCGAGATAACTTCTGAAATAAACAAAAGTATTACTTTTAATTGGTTTCAAGTCATAGTTACGCAGTATTACATATTTGTATATTTTTGTCCTTTCATCAGCATCGGTAAATCCCTGGCTGTTTCACGTCGTGTCGTCCAGGCACTCCAAGCGATGCGAATGCGTTTTCCGCGGTGCGTCGGGAATGTGGTTTCGCTAACTGAAGCAAACCGGACACGATCGAAACCTGAAAGCGGCAACCGGACACGCGTCGCTTTCGTAACTATGGCGCAGGCACGTAGCCAGGAAATAGTTTTCTTTTTCTAGAAGACAATTGTATCTCTCGGACATTTTGAATTCTGTCTGTCTGTCACTCGTTTCAGCCGCCCGGCCAAAAAAACAAATGAAGGAAGGCTTGAACACGGAGAATGCGCGGTATTCCAAACTCGTACGTGTTGTTGTGAAATCCGTCTTCGATATTCTCGGATCGACCACCCAAGCCTGCTGTTTACCGGGTGCCCTCCCCTCATCGACAAGGAACGTTTCCGCGTCTACACAATGACGCGGCGGCGACCCGTGCTATAAGCTGCTTTGGGCGACTTCTCGGCCACCCAAGCGCCCACCAGCCATGTCGCCTTAATGACCGGAAGCGTTCCGCGGAGGTAGTGACAAAGGCCTCACGCGGCGTTTCCCTTGCCGGCTTGGCGTTCCTGTACGCTTCCTTGGCGGGGTTCCGCGCGTCTATCACGACGCTGGAGGTGCCGTACTTGAACGAGCTGTCCGACACCGGATTACCAGAAGGGGAACGCAGATGTCTTCCCGACGGTTCAACCTCGGTGGTCCAAAGGGCTTCGACCCCAGGCAGATTGCCTCACCGGAGTAAACCGGACATTCACCTATGCGAGAAGGAAATGTGCCCTCTCTGTGCGAGTGTGTGGGCGTCACTTTCAGCGCCATGAATTTTTGTGATTGGTGTGTTCCTGAAAGCGGGGGTGGGGATAGGGTGGACCCTACCTGTTTATTTAATCTCGTGCGCGCAGGAGCGCACTGCCTGTTCACTGAGATCTAGATTTCTTTCTCCTTCAACTTCGTTATCATGACTGCCCCGGCGCGACACCAACCACGGTCTACTTGGACCACGCTACTCCGGTTCGCAACAATGTCCACATTGTTCGACGGATATTTGAGGCAAAATACGAGCACACAAGTGAGAGTACCGACGTTCATTTATATAGTGATACACAGTGGATTGGTTTTACGGTAAGAAATGAGAAAAAAAGAACTACGCGTTAAAAACGGTGTCGGGAGGAGGTGGGGTAAAAACCAACACGAAAACGAGCGATGTCGGCTCGCGCTTTTTTTCCAAGCACAACAAGAACGATAGATTATACGGACAGCGCGCGATCAGTGCGAACGCGCGCGAGAAAATCCGAATGACCTAGTGGAGAGAGAGAGAGAGAGAGAGAGAGAGAGAGAGAGAGAGAGAGAGAGAGAGAGAGAGAGAGAGAGAGAGAGAGAGAGAGAGAGAGAGAGAGAGAGATATGTTGCGTGGCAGGGGCAGCAGAAGAGCCTTCCGACATTGGCAGCAAAACGAGCAGATACGCGCTGAAATCTAAACGCGATAGTCTTACTTGGGATACGCGAAAATTTTAGTCTATGTCTGTCTGTCCCTCTATTCGTCCACCTGGCCAAAAGTTAATGAGAAATTCTTGAACGAGACGTTTATATATACAAACCATTACCAAACTGCTGAATCTGCAAGCATACTTCATACTTGTATACACTGTTCAGCAAAAAAGAAAACATTGAAATTTGAGGGAAAATATAAATATGTAGCTGATACTAGCAGCGTTCTTTTATTTAAAAATTGTCGTAGGCGTAATCTTTGCCGTGGCGAACAAAAACGTAATTCAAAGCAATATTTTAACACCAATATACAAAAACGGCTGGTAGCTCGAGCGCCAGGCGCAACAGTAACGATGTCTCAACAGATGGCGCGCCAGCAGTGCCAACGCGGGAAAATTCAATTGAATTGAGCAAACTTTCATTGCGTATGTAATGTGAGGACCGAAGCAGGAGAGAAACAGCGTGAGAGGTGGGCGGGGGCAGAGTTACGTGGCAGTTACGTGGAAAGGGCGGCCAACGACTACCGTCTTGCGACGACTTTGCAGCGAAGCGAGGAGGTACGGGGTAGGGAGCTTACATGCCGCTGTCTTACGCGGGCAATTTGTTTTCTCCACCCTGCTCATCTCCGCTTTCCAGGCTTCACTGTGTTGAGCTTTCCATTTCGTGACCACACACACACAAAAAAAGATAGACAGCTATTCTAAAAACTTTCTACATAAACGCTGCCATTCCTTGCTGTAATTCATTTGAAGACGACGTGAAGCTTGGAATAAAAAGAGTGGGGCCCCCGTCTTGGTCTGATTTTCAGTGCTGCTGCTATTGTATGAGAACAGAAAGGACGGAACGGATGCGCAAGCTTTCTATAGTCCGCGCCGACTCACGTCCGCGTTGTCACATCTGGAGACGGGGAGGCTCGGGTGGCAACACAGCTGGTGGCGATGTTTGTTGCGTTCTCGCTAGAGCGTCACGTGTCGCGGCGCGATTCAACTGGCAGAGCGTGTCGCAAGTCCGGAAGATGACGCCGGGTGCGGGGACAAGACAAGACCGCGCGCAGTGCGGAGGCGACGGCAGGGGCAGACACATCGTTTTCGGCTGTGCTATTAAAGGAAATGAATGCCGGGATTAAAGGAGTTCCTGCTTGTCAGCCCGGTAATGACTGCATACGGTCAGAAACTATAGCTGCCCCCGAAGGTTCGGCTGGATGCGGTCGCACAGTACGCCGGGTGCTGGGCTTCTGGGTCGGCTTAGTCACGCCGCGGGTATCGGGTTCAACTTTCCGCCGTCGGAAACTGGAAGCCAAGGCGAGCGCGCGCAATCTTTCGCGGTCTCTTGAGTCATCGCGCTTTTCGCCTGCGGCCGACGCTGCTGTGAGCCTGTTCTCTCTTCTCCCCGTGTGCGCCTCCGGTTCATGGTGTTCCGGTTGCTGAAACCTCATTACGCCGCGCTTGTATTATGCTATCGCGGCAGCTTGCTGCTTCCGTCTTGATATTTCGGAACTGCTTCGATCTTTCGACGGGGTATTTGCAATGGGCTTGCAGTTCTGCGTCTTAGTCCCAGAGCAATTATTTTGTGTATTAGCAAGTAAAAAAAAAAAGCGTAGCGGGATTTTTTAATTTGGTTTTAATTTTAATTTTAATTTCAATTTTAATTTAATTTAATATTTCCGTATGTTCATTCGGACTTCAGAAATTGTATGTATTTTGGATGTTTAGTAAAACCTCACGGAATCGTTAATGTTTCGTTGACGAGAAGCGGATGTTCTTACAGCGAATAACACCAGCTTGCTTCACACGTTTTGTTAGCGGTTCTCAATTCTTCTATACCCTTCCCCAAAGAGATCATCGTTGTATTCGGTGAGGTGCTTCAAAAAAATTTTAAAATGGGGTTTAAATTTGGTAATATACAGATGAAGCTAGAATGTATAAGTCAGGGTGTTCATGCACAAAATCTTTGTAATTGAAAAGCAGATACTATGTGAGTAGGTTTTCCGTTTTTGCTTTTATATTCATTTTACGCCTTTATTTGATTCTTTGTGGTAAATTTATACGTACACGGGCGAATGTCCTTCGGACATGAGGAAATATATATCCTTTGTACATTCGTTGCTGGATGTCCACTGTACGTCCGCAAATGTATACATCCAAACATGAGCGCACAGTGGACGTACGGTGGCCATCCAAACTTGGCATTGGATGTTCGGCTGTTTTTCGGACGTTCCATGGACGTCCGGGTTGCTTGGGCTGTTGCTTCTTATTCTAGCTGCTTGCCAATTATTAGGTGAACTGCTTCAGAAATTAACTGTAGAAATGTAAGAGCTACCCCAACCAGTAATTAATGTGCAAAAATTATTTGGCAAGAAGTCGGAGATCTGCTGGTTGCAAAGTATGAGGCTGTTAAGCTACGAGTTTATTTTGTGAGCATGACAAGACTAAGTGCGGTGTCTTGTCAGTTCTTTTTTCTGTGTGTGTTTTTCACTGTTTCCATACATGAAGCCTTTAAAATTTGCTTTCTTGTCCACCTCTGTATGAGTGTCATGCACATGTTTGCATAACCATTTATAAATCAATTATTCTGTCAGCAGTTAGTTTGTTGTGTGTAATTTGAACATGTTTTTTTTCTTCTTCTCCTTCTGCAGGTCGAATGGTGCCTGAGATGAAGTGGTTCACCAGGAGAGGAACCCTACTGTTCCGGTTTCCTGAGCCAGTCTGAGCCTGAGGCTAGTCATATAGGTGCTGAGGGAATCAGCCACCAAGTTCAGCAGTCATCATGACAACTCCGTGTTTTTCCATGCTTAGGCACATTTTGTAAGTACTTCTAATCTCTCCACAGCCAACATTGTAATGCCTGCTTCGAAAGTCTTTGCCATACAAGATTAAATTTTGAATTGCTATTTGCTCTCTAACGTACTTTTAGTTTCAGCAAGCTTTGCTCAGCTTACTACATGTGTCAGTAAGTGTACTTTCTTTGTTGCGTTTCAGCTGTGCATCTGCTGTGCTCCTTTTAGTGTTCCCAACATCCTTCACATTGGATGATGGGCCGAATGTTTGTACAAAGCAAGAAACGTAAGTTGTCATGACCTCTTCCACACATTACATTTGTTAGTTAGAACATTGAACTAAATGAATCTACGACTTGCTGAAACGCCACCCCCCCCTACTGTACATGACGCTGTTCTGGTTTTCATTCAGGTACCTTACTACCGTACGTGTTTCATACAACAAACCTTACCAAGTTCGTACCTACACGTGGTGTCTGGCATTCCCACCGCGTTGCTCCAAATACAGGCAAGTATATGTTTTGTCGCCTACAGAACTGTGTCACTTAATTTTGTGACTTCCTAATAACAGCAACATAATGAAAACCCACCTGTATTTTCTCGCTTAGCTGTAGTTGGGTGTTCAAGCAGTCATTGGGAATCTCTAGGCAAACATCTTCATACTCCTTTGTTTCATTGGTTTATGCAAAAAAGACCATACTAGTCCATTTTGGGGTTAGTTCTTTCACCTCCATGCTTTGCCAAGTGCAGTTTGCCAAGATTCTAGTGTGTTGGTTGGCAGTGGGCACCCGTATGAGTTAATTTCACACTTAGAATACCGTATAGTTCCGAGAGAACACCCTCCCCCGAAACATCGCCCGTCCCCATTTGGGGGTGAAATATTCAATTTAATTAAGAGCCCCAAAGTTCACCCACCCCCTAAAATCGCACCAGTTTTGACGCCTTCGAAAGCCTGGGGAGCTCCCTCGGCGAAAAAGTCCCGTGACCGCAAAAATGCGAAAATTTCAGTGGCAAAGTAGGGGTGTGGATAATACATGGGGTTATTCCTTTAGTGCAGCTTCATGGCAATGCGTGTTGTGCCGTGAAGCTCCTATGCAGTAACACTGACTAAGCCTTCCATGGTAGCGATTGTGCAAAACATACAAGGACAAAGAAGAAAAAACAAGGACGAGCGCACTCTAACAACTGAATTTTGTTAGTGAATTGTGACTTTCGCCTTGCAGTCAGTGTATTCTTCTTGCTAAATATACGCTTTTTCTGTGTACATAGCATGTGATGTGTTGCTTGAGCAGTAGCTTTGGTGCAGCCTTTCCTGTATCAAATCTGCGGGAAATACGCGAGGATTGTTTTTTCTTTTCCGACGGGCTGAAAGTGGGGGTGCAGATTATATGCAGGGGCGGGTTATACGCGCGAAAATACGGTACTCATATTCGCCAAATAAGGAAAAGCAGAGGTTGTATACAGACTATTTACAGTAGGCTGTGCACATGTTAAAGAAAGTGCGAAGTATGTACAGCAAACTATACATACATACACACACGCACGGGGTTCTCAGCGCCTGGCTTCTGCGAGCTTGCAACCAGCGAGGGGACCTGAAGCTTGGGAAAGCATGGTGGACGAAGTGCTGCAACTTGTGTTTGACTGTGACAGCAACGCATCGTTCGATGCCTTTAGCAACAATGAGTAAGCGAAATAGACACGAACCATCTGTTCATGTGTCGATGCGACTTATTTGTCCTTTACACTTTCGATCCGAAAGTTTGCCCATCTCGATTCTTTACTTGATATCTCCACAGTTTTTCGTTGACGGTGTGGCCATTTTTTTGTATTTTTTCGCACCTGACCTGAAGGTCCTGAATTTTTCATTTGATATCTCGGTAGTTTGGGTAAATGTTTTTTCGGAACTTTATGGTAAGTGTGGAGGATAAGTGTCTGCTTTTGCGATACACTGGCGCTGTACAGACGGGCCGCTAAGTGCACTCCTGCTGCTGTGCTTTTGTCCCCAGGATTGCTCACATGGTTGCGTACAAGACAGAAGTTAAAGAAAGCACACGGACTGTCAAGGTGTGTTGCAAAGGCTTCGTTGAGACGGCAGATGGCTCGAGATGTTTGCGTGAGTTACCACTGTGCTCCTCTGGCTGTTCCTGCATGCTGTTTGTTATTAACGCAGAATCCCAAATAGCTCACACTAATAGTCACACACATGACATGAGGCAGTAAGTCAGGCTACAGAGCTATTCAGCAAGACCAAATGTTTATAATTCTAACAGAAACATCTATTTTAATGAAGTTAGTAAGTCCTGGTAGAAATTTGAGAAGGGAAACCTAGTGTTTATACTTGATGTACCCAATGATGAGATTGCCGGCAAACTTATGAGTGACTACATTTTTTGAATTTGAAGTGTTTTTTATACCCCTGCTACACTGGGGTCCAAATGTCATTTGAACCAAATGTCATTTGACTCAAATGGGTTGCTTCAAATGCCATTCAGAATCCGCCGTGCTACACTACAATTTTGATGGCATTTGAAAGCTTTCACAACTGTTCGCTGTGCTGTAGTGGCGCTGTTGTTGCCCCGTTCCGTTTTCGTACACTAATACAACAATCAAACTTAGGAGCAGTCCGAGGCAGTAAAATGATATCAAATTAGAAGAGACACCAGTTTTGACTCTAAATATGGCTGTCTTGCGCTGTTTTTGTTTGTGTTTTTTGCAACTGACCCACTGGTTTTGAGAGTATGAAAAGTATTATATTTTTTATTGCCGATCGAAAACGCTGCGTCCGAGAGTGCTGGAAATGGCATTTGAAATCTTAAATGTCTCTCTCGGTGCTCATTTGGCTCAAATGTCATTTGAGCCAAATGGCATTTAAAAACCTAGTGTAGCAGCACAACTTGGCATTTGAGCCAAATGACATTTGGTTCAAATGACATTTAGACCCCAGTGTAGCAGGGCAAGCAATAGGGGATGAATGTAAAGGCTAAAGCCCCTCCGTACTGCTCTCGTCCGCCATGAGCATTGACAGTTCAAACATCAGCTCACTCAAAGTAGGGGTCCCGTAATTCTATTCTAGTTTGCTTATTAAGTTGGGAATGTTGTGCCCTACTCTAGTGGCACTTGCCAGATGTTTCAAGATGAAAAGAAACAGGGAGAGGGAGGGGCAAGGGGATTAGAGGATA
The DNA here is from genome assembly GCF_048455015.1 of Haemaphysalis longicornis. Lineage (NCBI taxonomy): Eukaryota > Metazoa > Arthropoda > Arachnida > Ixodida > Ixodidae > Haemaphysalis > Haemaphysalis longicornis. The sequence continues at coordinate 7,846 of NW_027526268.1, forward strand.
TTTCTTTGAAGTGAAACCTTATTTCGCCTATATGTCTGATTTTTCTTTCAGTTCTCTTATTCCTTCCAAATACACTTATTCTCATATTTTTCTAATTTCAGCCATTGTTGTTTTTCTAATTCTCTTCTTATGGAATATCTCCCTGGGGGCCGATGTATCCTTACGGAGTACTATACACCGAGCCCCTTTAAAGTTGGCTTTACTACTTTATACAAACGCATTGCTTGGAAGACATTTTGGCCAGGGGGAATGTAAGCAGTCTTGTATCAAACTATGAAGGCTCTCATGAACTATGAAGGCTTTCTGAAAATGAATATGCCGGCATTTCAAGCGAGTTTCATTACACCCGCGACATATACCTGCGACGTGTGAATCTTGTAAGTGAACTATACACGTAAGGGAGAATGTTTGCACTTTGACATTCATCTGACACTGTAGTAAATGTTGGCACAGTGGCATCGAGTACTGATGATTCGTAGCATCATTGAAAAAGCACATCCTAAAGACTGGGGAAATGCGCATCAAGGAGTGGAAAAAAAAAAAGGAATGTGGTGAAACTTAGTGGCAGGCATAATACAACGTGCAAGTGGTTGTTTGAGTAATTAAGTGTTTGGGGCAAGAATGCTGTGCACTTACAGTGCAGTTGGGGGCACTGAAACAGTCACTTGAGTGCCTGGCTATAAGGCACTCTTCACTCAATTAGTCATTTTCATAGCTCACTTTTTGGATACCACATTTTGTCTGCTCAACCACTGGAGTCACATGGACTCGGATGAAGTGTAACAACAAATATGGACTGGGCAGCTTAAAAATAGCACCGCTGAGTGCACTGTGCCAAGTTGTATTGTTGATTTGACTGATTTAAGGAGTCTTGCATCTCACTGTACGTTTTGTGTGTTCCAGCACTCTGTAACAACCCGTGCATTCACGGGACCTGCTCCAGTCCGGAAACGTGTGAATGCCAGCCAGGCTGGGGGGGCCCAACCTGCAACTTCTGTGAGCATTTCAGCCGCTGTTGTAGTACTACACTTGGGTATCCCATTGCTGGAAACTGTTTTTCTTTGCTAGAACCTCCTGGGCTGTAATGCATGCTTCAGTCGTACCCCTGTGCTGTTCTAAAGGCTTCGTTGTAGTGACCGTTTTATGGTGACACTCGTATGACCTGTGATTTCAAATTAGATTACTCTATGCTACTTTGTGGCTTAATTTTGCCTTCTTCTCTCTTTTGCTGCTGACACCAGTGATATACAGTAAGTGTGGCAATTTTATTGCTAAGTAGTACTATAGTGCAAGGTTTTTTTGCATAGAACTGTGCTGCAGTTTCATTAATAGAACTGAAAAGAGGAAGCAAAACCATTGTTTTTATCCAGAGTTTTATTTATTGCGAATATTTTCTGAGGAGCTGCACTCTCATAGTTTTTATATTTAGATAGCTCTAAAGCTGCTGTTCCATTTAATTAATATTTCTTTACCATTTGAACGAAGACAAATTAAATGTAGTGTAACGAGGATTACCAACATTTTTATGCCAAGTATCTACAACAGGTTACACCAAAACCCACTTATAGTGATGCCACAATAAAGGGGAATGGATCATAACAGCAATTTGTTTGCATAAAATTGTTTGTAATTGCATTATTGTTAACCTGGTTAGTTTGGTTGATTATGGCAATAAAATTCACTGAATTTGTTAGCATGCTTAGCAGTCAATCAAACCTTTTTTTTTTTCCCATCATCCTGCTCTCAGCTATTCAGATTAAGCTGCGCTGTCTATCTTGGCTAGTTTAGCAATGACCAGCAGGCGTGTTAAGAAGGGAATATTTTAATTACCTAAGGATTCCAGAAGTTTTTGTTGCTTTTTGATCTATACGCTGTCCTAGACAAATTTCATGCACTCTGTGCACATGCCCAATTTAAGCGGGTATACATTGCACGTAGCAATTAGTTTCCTAAGGTGCTCAGTTTGTAGGGTCATTTCTTGTAACAACCCATGCAGGCATAACAACACATTTCTTATAACAACACATAGCAGGCAAGTGCGATGTTCCAATGAATGTTTTAGAGAGTGCTGGTACGCCCTGTACTTGCTCAATTAGCACTCTTGTTTTTCTTGCACAGCTTGTCCTGATGGCAAATGGGGCAAAGCCTGCCACCGAGACTGCCCGTGCAAGAACGGTGCAAGATGTGACCCCGTGAGCGGAGCCTGCTCTTGCAAGCCAGGTTGGTGCCTGTATCTCATAGACTCTTTAGTCATAATGCTTTCTGAGGTTGCGTTGCCCTGTTTTGTTTCTTTCGAAATTTGGTTTGGAGCAGCTTATGCACTCGCTTGAAGATATGGTGTATGAAGTGGACTGCCATCTTTTGCAATTTTGTTGGTAATAACCTAAAATTATGGCCCAAAGCGATTCTCTACCACAGTACGACAGTGCAAAGAAAAATGGACCACATCGTAGTTAAATTGCTTTGTAGCATGAATTATGCTGTGGTGCTATAAAATATTCTCTAACTGTGAATTTAAACTCTGGATCTCCAGACTGTTTCATGACTTCCTTATGCATGTGAGTGGCTGTTCACAAGCTGTATTTTTTAACTTTCAAATTTTGCAGAGCTGCCATAGCTGCATATCTGATTGGGTCTCTGGCATAACTCGGCAAAACTGGGCGCCACTCACTCACACTCACACAGAAAAATATATACTTTTTCACGCACTCACTCATACTCATACTCACCAGTCGCCCTCACCACTCACACTTACTCACACCCACGCTCACTACATGCCGTCACCATTCACAGACACTCGCACTCACGCTCACCATCCGCCACCCCCACATGGACTCACTCGCATCTGCACTCACCACTCGTCGTCACCTCTCGCACACAGGTGTGTGCAGCACACCCTCCATGAGTCATGAAACGGAACAGCATCAGGGCATTACGGTGTCAGAAGTCCATCTAAATCATATTCCTGAATGAACACTCCACCAAAGTATTAATTCCATGGTGCCCCATAGCAGGAGCTCAGTGACGACATATTTATGAAGCTAAAAGCAATCCCGCCATTAAAAACCATCACAGCGAGTGGCTTGTGCGACGAATAGCCAACAGCGAGTACAAGTGGAATAGTGGCGCTCACCGCGGTCAGCGCCGATAATGGCGTGAGTAGCGCGAGTGCACTCGTGAGCGGTGAGCGGGGCTCCCCACGAGTTGCTCTCGCACTCTCGAGTGGTGAGAGGGGCTCGCACTCGCGAGTGATGAGCGGGGCTCTCTGCGCACGGGGCTCACACTCACTCACGCCCACACTCGCCTGCCCAAAACGATGACGAGGCTCACTCACCATTCACTCACGAGTGCTAAGGGGGAAGGGGGGGGGGGGTGAGCACACTTGTGAATGAGCCTGCCGACCTATGGTCTCTGGTTGGCTGGTCCCACGCATATATTGACGCTGTTCTTGGTGTTGTGCAGGCTGGCAGGGAATTGACTGCAACGAGCCATGTGACAGTGGCAAGTACGGCTATGAATGTGGACAGGCCTGCCGGTGTGAGAATGGTGCCCTCTGCGACCACATCTCAGGAGGCTGCACCTGTGCTCCTGGTTACAGAGGCCCACTGTGAGTCCGCCTCTTTTTTGTATGGAAAGTCGGCCCAGCTGGCACACTACATTGAAATGTGAGGGCATTGGAGAAAAGGCAGACAAAGGCAGCGTCTGATGGGAGACTAACAATTGGTTGTTGTCACTGCATGGTTTTTATAGACATTGTCTTTGGTGAGATACATTTCTTGGTAAAAATGCAGAATGCTGGCACATTCCGCGCTACACCTTTATTAATTACTTTGCTGGCAATTTACACCATTTTCCCCCCCACCTCTCCACCCTATCATAAATCTGATCTGATCATGTCTCTTATCCCTGTCGCTTGAATTAATATATTAGGTTGTCAACATTAAACTACGACTTGCTAGGTTATGCTGATTGTCACCTATTTTTTTTTTCCAGCTGCTCTGAATTCAGCACAAGCTTTTTTCGTTTCAAAAGCCAATAATGCTGCCGACAATTAGTTTTCAGTTTTAGGCAAATAAAGCTTGAATTCTTTCTTTCAAAGTAGGTTGTAGACTGCGGTAACCCCCTGATGTTCTTCCACTTCCATAACATAACAGTGTCGCCATGGAATTTTGCATCAATGGGATAAAGAACTAGAAAACATTTTCTATGCTTTAACTATCAGAGAAATACCAATGTCAACCCGCCGCGGTGGCTCAGTGGCTAAGGCGTTGCGCTGCTGAGCACGAGGTCACGGGTTCGATTCCCGGCCGCGGTGGCCGCTTTTCTGATGGAGGTGAAAAGCAAAAACGCCCGTGTGTTCGAGATTTCGGCGCACGTTAAAGATCCCCAGGTGGTCAAAATTAATCCGGAGCCCTCCACTACGGCGCGCCTCATCGCCTGCGTTGCGTCGGCGCGTTAAACCCCACAATCAATCAATCAATCAATCGAAATACCAATGTCTCAGCAGCTGCACCAGCAAATGAAACAGTACCGACCCCCTTGTTCTTGCTTATTTTCTGTGTGCTGTACTTTGTTGCAGATGCCATGAGCTGTGTCCGGCTGGAACACATGGCGACCAGTGTTCGAACAAGTGTAGCTGCCAGAACGGGGGCACATGTGACCCAGTCTCTGGCCGCTGCTTCTGCACTGAAGGATGGATGGTGAGTTAGGGTTAGAACCAGCATCAGGCTGCCTCGCTGAGGGCTGGCATTGCTCACGCTACATCCAAGTGAAGTGTTCGCCTTTTGTGCTTTCTGCCGGTGAAAATGAGGACGTAATGCTACTTTCCGGGAAATTATACTTCCACGTGCATAGTCTGCTAAAGGCTGTTTTCTTCAAGTGCTGTTGAACCAACATGCAGATTGCAGCACTATCTTTCGTGACGAAGACAGCATCTTTGTGTCGCCCTTCGTTGAGGCCTGAAGCAAAACTCACAGTGCATGTCATGGCACTTGGTATTGTCGAGGGGGGGGGGGGGAATTAAAGGAGTAGTGACATCAACTTTAAAGCTGAGATAACTATGTAAAATGCTTCCTGTTTATATGGAGATATCTCACATCAAGTTTCAACAGTAACCGTCCAGTATAGCATACTTTAAAGCCCAGAGCAGGCCAGCATGACGTCATCTGCTCCTTGCCCCACACTGCCGACGTCAGGGCTCCCATGACGTAGCCGACGCGCTGGCTGTGGTTGGCGCGCGCTGCTACACCGTGTGTAAACGTCGTTTTTTGGAACTGAAGTCATACTGCCCGGGCGCGTTGTGATGGTGAAAACTTGGCCGGTCCGGGCGCGCTCTCGCTCGCGCGCATGTCCAGACCGACAGCGGTGCGATAAGAATGGGGACGTCACGGGTGCCCTCCTGTCATGGCAGCCGCTCGGCATTCGTTTTGTCGAAACGAAACTGACACAAATAAACGACACCGTAAATGATTGTTTACGCTGCGACCAACCGTCTAATGTGCCATTTTATGATTAGTGGACTGGTAGGCACACAGCAGCGAAAAAAAATGCAACACGAAAATTTCAGGTCAGTACTCCTAGCTTAGTGCAATTGGGTTGCATTTGGAAAATGGGAGCTTCGACGTTGCGACAGGCATTGTTTCTTGCAACTGTTTCTCTGCTCCCTTCTAGGGCATGGCATGTGCCAACCCCTGCCCAGCTGGCTTCCATGGAGCCAACTGCAGCCAGCGGTGCCAGTGTTACAATGGGGCACTGTGCGACCACCTGACGGGCCAGTGCATCTGTGGACCTGGATATGTGGGTGAACGGTGCCAAGACGAGTGCCCCGTGGGAACGTACGGCCTCAACTGCAGCAAGGTGGGCCTGGCTGGTTTTTTGGTTTCTGCATGAGGTCAGTGTGCACGTGACATAGATCTGATTTGCCAATGTTCGTAGCATTGGGCAGTGGCGTAGAAAAGGGAGAAACTGTACAGCTTGGATTTCGCCGGCTACTAGAATTTACGATTGTTTTTTATTGCACCCAGGCGATCATAGTAGCCAAGCTGGTTGCAAAGATAGGCTACAATTCTTCCTGAACATTTCCACTCTGAAATGAAATACAATCTAGGAATCATGCTTTTTTTTTTGTTCCTTCCTTCAACACTTGTTGGATACGTTACGGCAATAAGGAAATTAATGAACAAGGTTTCTGGTATGTTGTGAAGTGCCTTAGCTGGCAACAACTCATTATGAATTGTGGTTTGACTTTCACTTATGATGCACTTTACTTGGCAAGATTTCAAGTGAAAACACGAACAGGCTCTTTAACGCGCTCACAAACAGCATTATGCATATCTGTGGTATTTCGCATGTTAGCATTGCTTAAAGTTCGTATGTTCCTTTTTGTTGGTGAACCTTCTTGCAGAAGTGTGACTGTGACAATGGGGCAAGCTGCAACGTCACCAATGGACACTGCATCTGCCTTCCCGGATTCACAGGGCCACGGTGTGAAAGTCGAGGTGAGATAAAATGAATGTACCATGCTGATCGTGGTACTGCAAGCCAGCACAGGGCATTTAAGAATGTGACCAGGTGTCACCTGCGTTTACAGACAGTGCAAGAGAAGAGCAAATTTCTACCTACGTAGTTAAAAAGAAGCTGCAAAGAAAGTTGAT
>NW_027526269.1:0-56274 GCF_048455015.1 Haemaphysalis longicornis
GCCAGCAAACTGCACAGCCTCAGCACCAGAGGCCTTAGCATTCATCTGCAATGGCTACCTGCTCACGTAGGCATCAAGGGAAATGAGGAGGCTGATCGTCTGGCAAAAGAAGCGCATCATCCATCCACTTCGATGAGTGAGGCAATCAGGCCCCTGGACGTCGCGCGGTACCTTATCCGAAGGGACCTCCAAGCCATGCATCCTGACCCCCGAGTTGCATCCGGCAAGCCACCACACGCGCTTCCTTCGAGGGGACTGACCCGAGCTGACCGTGCTCTCCTTCTTCGTCTGCGAATAGGCTGTCACCGCTGCGCGGAAAGAAGTCACAGGCTTGGCATTTCCAGTTCACCCGCCTGCCCACACTGTCCTGCAATAGAGACACTCGCGCATGCACTGTGCGAGTGTCCACAGCATTCGCAGGCTCGATCAGCGCTGAGAGCGTCGTATGCGAGACTGGGACTGCCTTCATGCACCTCATCAAACCTGTTGTTCCCGGATTGTTACAAATCAAATCGCGAAAAAGCGTTCCGAGCCCTGCTGGACTTTTTAAAAGACACGGGACTCTCAGACCGGCTATGATGCCGTTAGTACTGTCCATGCTGCGCGGCTTGTGAACCGTTGTCTTATTCTCCTTTTCTACCTTTTTCTGTCCACCCTTTTTCCTTTCTATCCCCCTCCTAGACTCAGTCTTGATTGAGGTGCCCTCAACCCGAGAGGCAGTTATCGGCTGAGTCAACTTTCGTTTCTCTTCTAATAAAGCAACTCTCTCTCTCTCTCTCTCTCTCTCTCTCTCTCTCTCTCTCTCTCTCTCTCTCTCTCTCTCTCTCTCTCTCTCTCTCTCTCTCTCTCTCTCTCTCTCTCTCTCTCTCTCTCTCTCTCTCTCTCTCTCTCTCTCTCTCTCTCTCTCTCTCTCTCTCTCTCTCTCTCTCTCTCTCGCTGCGGCGGTTCAGTCAGCGCTCGCTCTCGTTCGACGCCGCGTGCCTTTGCTTTACGACTCCGTGCTTGACTTGATTCTTCCGATGAAGACGTGATGGAAGCGATGGTCCCTTCAGCGAGTGGGCTGACACAATCCAATACCAGCGTCAGCGCAAACGCTCAAGGCAACATTACGACCAATTGAACCCCCCGATGCGTCGCATCACATCAGGGTTCCCTCGCGGGAAGATGGGCGTAATTTTTTTTAATGGCCGATGCCGGTTTTGACGTCGTTCTTAGTGTTCTACAACGAGATCACCTTTTCTGGACCGCTACGAAGGCTCCCATCTAGGTCAACAGTTTCACTTAGTAAATAACTTCCACAGAAAACACAACTAAGTACATTCAACACTTTTCTGTATGTTTCCAGTACATCTGTTTACAGTTAATTCTGATTCCGACACTACAGATTTTGTTGGAAAATTAGCGCAGGCTTCGAACCTGTCCCGGGGTTTGTAAAAACAGGCGTCCGTACACATGTCTGCATATTGTTCATATACCAGAATGCATGAGCGATTCATACAGCAGAATGGAAGTTTTTTTTTTATCCCTCACAGGAGCAGGTCAGTCCCACCACCTGCACTTACTGGGGGTACCAGCCGTGTGGCCAAATTAATTTCAAAAAATTAATTCACATACTGCCTCCCACCCTCCCCGCTCCATTCTTGCAGCCTGGGTTACTGCTTGTTTGTCGGATTGGAGCGAATAGCTGACACTCTCCTCCTACTTCTAATGGTTCCCATGGTAGCGCCGTTGGTCTTTCGTTTAAATTTTCTTCAAGGAATTATTTCCATTGTAAATGAGCCCAGCCAGATTTCGCTATATACAGGCAATTTCACTATTTCTTATAATATCCCCTCCTGGAGTCATGAATGGGCTACGGGGTTAAAACCGGATGACCCAGTCTCCCTTCATATCGTCAACAAAAAGAATCCACTCACGTTTTTTTACCCTTTTTCAGGAAAACTTTCCCGAAGCTCAGAAATGTACTCATCTAGCTATCGCATAAACTAGCAACTTGAGCTGAAGTCGCATATAAAAACCAATGTTTCCTCGTCTTGTCGTGAAGTCGGTTTTATAAAGTATAAACTCACCGATACTCCAGCAAAAGTTAGATAACTTTTGTACGCACCTTTAATTTGATGGAAACTTCAGTATGCCTGCACAGTCTCAGACCCCTATAGAGTAAATAATATCGAATTGCTTGAAAAGGTTCTAAGAAAGGCTGTTGACTTTATTTATTCTAAATATAATTGCACAAATTCTCTTTGTGAGATCATGTAAGCTTATGGGATTCAAATATTAGTCAAGGAGAAAGTTTTTGCATCTTACATTTCTTCACTGTTCAGAATTCTAACTATAGTCGTACGATATGGTCGCATGGATTCTGTTAATGAGCTGATGCAAACTGATGCGATTAAAGCACTAGGGAAAAAATCTTAATGCCTTAAAGTTTTTGCTGTTGTTATGGTACAAATTTGCCCGAGATACAAGACCACGACATACTTCAAAATATTATTCGTCATTACCATTTCCATTCTTTCACCTGTTCGACACACCTGTTGAATTTTTTTCCCCACATGTATTATCGACTGGAAAAATACACCTGAACATGTCTTGGCGGCAGGCGACAGCACGCCAGTTATACGTTCATGCCATCCAAACCGACAAGATGGAGAGCGAAGTCGACATCTTCACGGACGCCACCGTGCGCGGCACTGAGGCTGCGATCGCTTGGACATCTTCGGACGCCCCCTTGCTAAATGGCTCCCGGAAGATCTCCAATAAATATGGCCTAGCTGAAGAAGCTGAACTCATGGGTGTCCTGGGCGCTGTTCACTCCATCCGCGACCATTGTGACTCCCTCTCTGCCCGGAAATTTCGCATCATTACGGATTCTCCAGTCGACCGTAAAGAATTGAACAAAACATTTTCCCCTAATTATACGGCCACGAATATACTATGCCATCCGAGACCTTCAACTGGAAGGAATCGCCACCCGCATCTTCTGGTCCCAGGGACACACGCCTGGGTCACATGGCAACAACGTGGCTCACACCGCCGCCCGGGAGAGACTCGACACACCTCCAGTGGTTTCCAGTGCCTCATTGCAACACCTACCACGACCAGACTGGCAACTTCACCTGCGGAAATTCAAGGCAGAGAGTCGCAAGAGGCTTCAAAATACCACCCCGGTGGGTGTACTGGGCCCGCTCAAGACGCTCACACGCTCGGGGGAAGTGGTAGCTGATAAGATTTACGCTAACACGGCCCTAACCCCTCATGTACTACATAAATAGACCCACAGAGCCAGCTCGCACATCCAACGCTGCCCGTATTGTGACGAGAAGTGCGTCCCTAACCTGTACCATTTGATATAGCACTGCGCGCACTTCAAGATCGGTCGCGAGCCACTATTGGACCTCGGTTCCCCACCTGGAGATGAAGAAGCGCACCTGAAACGCGTTCGAGAGGACCCCTCAGTGCTTGAGAAAGTTATTGATTACGCAATAACCAGTGGTCTCTACAAGCTGGTGTAACAACCTGGACCGACTCCTGTCATAAACGTTCTTGAGCAGCTATCTCTTCCCGAAATCTACTAACTATATCTTCACGGAACCACAGACTTTAAAATGCTGTCCACCAATTCAAGTGATTGAACATTGAGCAGTGATATCTTTTCGATTATTCCCTGCCTCCCTTCGCGTCAGTCTCCTTCCCCACCAGGGCACTCTGCCCCCTCTGACAATAAAGCTAATCATCCTTCCCTTCCGGAAACTGCCTGGCTGCATTGGTGCACGTTTAAAAGAGTCCTCCCTAATAGAAAAAGCTTCCTGTTTACCGGTAACGGCCGCCATTTAGCCAGTAAGACAAATATTATGTGATATTCACTTCCAATTACTTATGACAGCACCTGTAAGCTTGAGTGTTATTGTGAGCCGATAGCTAGCCGCAAATTTGTGCGGCTGCAATGGTATCTCATGGGATCCTATTATTCTCTTGTCTCTTCGTTTGTCCAAGCTCTAGAAAATTCACCATTGAAGGCGTAACACAGAGGGATATTTCCAGGGATGCACAGGTCAGGCAGACTGTCATGGACACTTCCCAAGGGCATCGCCTTTCAAACACCGTGAAAAGATTGGGGTGGCGCTGCTGCGTTCGTTGAAATCTCAGTTCAACTGAACTGATTTCCGGGTCGAGTTTTCTGAAAATATTATTTGAGAGAGCGAAATAAACTGTACGCATCAGTGGCATCAAAACTGCATTTCATTTTTAAGTTCCCCTAAACATATATTCGGATGTGCATTGCGGATGACAAAACTAATACCGATCTAATTATTCACCAAACTAATCAGCAACAATAGTTTCGAAGGAAATCGTTTCCGAAGCCTTTTTGGGTTGTTCTCGATGTCGCCCGAAATCGTCTGATACGGTGGCGAAACAAGCTGCTATGTGCCATCGGCTGTGTTGGAAGCATTACTGAAATACTCAACAGCAGACCCAGTACATGGCTTGCACATGACATCATCGCAACCCTTTCTTGTGACCCACTTCCAGCTTTTTCAGTGCGCCCAAAGATAACAGCATCAGATACGTGTGCAGCCTTTCGCCGTGATTGTGGGTCACAAACATGGCAGCCACGCTGACGTCAGTGCAAGCCACCTATACGAACATCTCCGCACGCGTCGGAAGGAGAAATGGCTGTGGATGATTAGAGGACACATCAGTACTTGCCGAAACGTGCCACTCTAGAAGGCGCCGTGCATAGAAGAGACGTGCTGCTTTCCTCGCGACACTCGTTGTACAAATATCACCCACGAATCGCACGCGTCGATGGCGAGAGATTTTGAGAGAAATCTCTCGCTTTCTTTCTTGAGAGCAATCTCTCGCTCCGCGCTTCTCTCAAAAAATTGAGAGAGGCGCGGAAGCTTACTCATATCAAAACTGCGTCAAAGGTGCGGCAGAACCTTCGCTTAAAGCGCGGCCAACCTTCGCTTAAGTGCGTCGAATCGATCCTCGAGCCTTCAAAGACCCAATCCCAAACGAAGAACGAGCCCATGCGACAATTTTTCGCGCACGAATAAACGCATTTACGATCGATCTAGATGTATACTGGTACATGGTTTAAGAGATTAAGGTATACTTTTGCACTCACTCTTCATGACCGATGCGTGCATTGTCTTATCTACAATCGTTGCTTTTAGATGCGGAGCATCTCATGCCCGGGGCTGTGTCCCTCCCTCCCTCGTTGTCGTTGTCCGCTGTCCGCACTCTACTGCGCATGCGCGTCTTTTCAGCCCCGTCAGCGTTTGGGCTGACGTCAGCGCAGTCCACTATAAAAAGAAATAGTTAGGCGGCGCCCGGTTTCGATCCCACGACTCTACGGCCGCAACGGGAGGTACGTGGCGCTCTTCCCACTGCGTTACAAACCGAGACGGAAGCATGTGCTACGAACGCGCCTTATGTCCTTCACTCATTCAAACTACGTCAAGATGCTACTGATACAACGAAGGCACGCGAAGGTGAACGTCAACGGAAACGACGAACTGAAAACTAATGGGAACTTCAGTCGACCCTATGGCTGCTTCGCATACTACTCATGGTTCTCCTACTTGAAGATGGTGTAATTTTTTCACGATTTTCAAGTAGCCGTTTTGACACACTGGAAAAGCCCGGTTTGACGCACGCGCCGTGTGTCCAGAAATCTTATCAGAGCTTTCCAGTCGACCAAGCGGTCTATGGGGAAATGCATTAGTTTTTTGACAGGACGCCATCGGTCCTACCAGCCTTCACGAAAGAAAACCAAGAAATTGAACCACTGTACAACAAAACGGACCGAATGTTCGCAGTGCTACCTGTTCAATTCGAAATCGACTTAGCAGTAAGGCGGCCGCTGTAGCTGGTTGTCAGACGTGCGGGGAGGTCATCATTTAGGTGCTTTTGGTTTGTCTTCCTTTTTTTTTTCTTGCCTACATGACGTCCCCTACCTTCCCTAGGGCCACCTCCGGCACCGCAAAACCTTGCAACTAATCTTCTGCATGGGTATTTTAACGCGTAGCATTCTTTGCCGAGTACCCCCGCAGCCAGGGGTACTGCATTTATCTGCAGGGATATCTGCATTTCCACAAAAATGCAGGTATCGCGGAAGTTCCACCTGTAATCGCTATAGCGTAAATGGAGATTATTGGTGGCATGAAATTTTAAAAAACTAAAAAAATAAGACAAGTACAAAAAATTACGGAAAATGACAAAATGTGTACCGCCCGTCATTTCCGCAGTAATGCAGCTTTGGGGAAAGTTCCACCTGTAATCGTTATAATCGTTATAATGGAGGTCGAACGAAATTTTGAAAAAATAATAAATAACAAGAAAAAAGAAATAATACGCAAAATGGCGAGCCGTATAACGTCCTGCATGCGGACAATATTGCAGATTTTGCGGAAGTTCCAAATGAATTAATTATATTAGCGTAAATGAATGATTGGTAGAAAGAAATTCTGAAACACTAAAAAAAGGAAATATATAAAAAAACGGGAAATGGCGAACCGTGTAATGCCTGCATTTCCCCAATAATGCAGATTTCGCGAGAGTTATACATATAATCGTTGTAATGGCGTAAATGGAGATAATTGGTCGAACAAAATTTCGAAAACTAAACAAATAAGTAAAATGTAAAACAAATTTACGGAAAATGGCGAACCGTGCAACGCCCTGCATTTACACAATCATGCAGATTTCACGAAAGTTCCAAATGTAATTATAGTGGCATAAACACAGATAATTGGCCGAACAAAACTTTGAAAACATAACAAAAAAAAAAACAAGAAAAATATGAAAACAATACGGAAAATGGCGTACCGTGTAAACGCCCTTCATTTCACAATAATGGAGATTTCGCGGAATATCTTCATGGCGTAAATGGAGATAATCTGCCGAACAAAATTTTAAAAATATAAAGGAAAAAGGCGAATATAAAAAAATTATGGGGAATGGCGAACCGTTTACCCAATAAAGTAGATTTCTCGAAAGTTCCAAATGTAATTGTTATAATATCGTAAACGGAGATAATTGGTCGAACGAAATTTTGAAAAACCAAAAACATAAAATTATTGTGGAACTGCTGAAAATGGCGAACCATGCAACGCCCTGCATTTTCACAATAACGCAGCTTTCGCTAAATCTCCACTTTTAGTCGCTATAATAGCGTCAATGAAAAAAAAAAAAAACTGGTCGGTCAGGATTGAGAAAAACAAAACAAAACAAAATTGGCTGTAAAAAAACTCATACCCACGAAAAGGGGCGTAAGAATGCTACGCATTAGTAGATAATTCTCTGAATTTCTGCAGATCTTTTTTCTTTGTCCTTGCCTTCCCTGTCGAAATAACTGTGCTCATTCAGCCCCTTACGCCTATTCCAAATAGCCGCTGTATATATAATTGCAAATACCTGCCTCTCCAATCAGCTCTTTCCGGCCAGCGTAAGTCCTTTCCCGCGCAGCCCAGTGTGCGACAGGGAAACATAAATTATGCGATATTGAAAGGATTTTCAAAAAGCCCGCCGTTTACCAATTCAGTGCCGCGGGTGCACGTTTAACCAAGAGGAGATTAAATTAGTGGCCGCGCTCGGGCTGCTACCCCATGTATCGACAGTAACCTCGAAGCACGTCCTCGCTTGGTGTTGGTGGTTCCAGTGAAATGGCGCGTACCCACTCAGGGGAATTGGCCAGGAAACGGGGAATTGGCCAGGAAACGGGCGCCTTACCGAAAGAGATTAGATAATTTTTGTAGGGAAAGAAAAAACATTTAAATATTAGGATGTATTAGCAGTAGGTGACCAGAGAAATAAAAGTAAGGAGATTAGAGAAAGAAATAAAAAAAGGTAAAAACGAACGCCATTTAAGGAAATTGGAAGTAAGAAACACGAAGAAAGTGGTACAGACGAAGCAGTGAGCTGGGCGTGCATATACTTGACAAGAGAATCCAGTAGGCCTAAATGATGTCTAGCACGGCAGACGGCCTGATTCCAGGATGAATGAGTGCAACGCACTGCAAAGATCCCCGTGGCAGAATCCCAGTTCCTTCGCCCCGAATGACAAAATAACTGTAGCAGACAGCGGGAGATTTAGCCGGCTGCATGTACTTTCTAAGTATCTTTGTCTTATCGAGGAGAATTGTCGGCAGGAGAAGAAGAAATGGTCGATGGTTTCTGGTTCTTTGCAAAAGGCGCATAACGGCGACGGGGCCAGATTAGAGCGGTGCAAGTAATAATTTAAATTTGGCACGCGACAGCGAAAGCTACTGAGGGTGACTTCGCAAGCTCGCGACTGGCTTATGCTGCACTCGCTTAGTGCTTACCTTAGTCCAGTTTCCTATTTTTTTTCTCTTCCCCGGACTGTTCTTTTTCATTTCTTCTGGCGGTGCTTTTTATTACTACCATTTTCAAAACTGATATCAGTATTTCACGCGATTAGAATAACGCTGGAACATTGTCGCCAATTCACATATTGATCATATTGTCGGTACCGGAGCCCACTGGACCTGTTCATGGGTTTCTTGCTTTTTGCGTGTTTGAGTTATCTTCTGCGCTCGGCGTATAGTGAAATCACGGTTGTTACTGGCCGGTGGGTGATGCTGAGGAAAACCCCGGCCCGCTATCAAGAAAATGTGAGCAGGAACTCATTAAAACGCTTCGCGGTTTGCCGAAGATGTTACAGAAAGTCAAGAAATGTTAACAAGAGTTCGACGCGCTAAAAACGCAGAATGAAATGCTAACCAAGAAAATTGCGCAGCTTGAAACGAAAATTGAGAAACTTGCAGGATCACCCCCTTCAGCGACACATATTGAAAGTGACGAATTATGTACGCAGAGTAACGGACTTGCAGATGCGATGCGAAAGGTTTTCAGAACACAGGATGACATTAAAAATCGCTCCCGCAGAAATAACCTCCTGTTTTTTGGTGCGGAAGGAGAGGAGAAAGAAACACGGGATGAATCAGAAGCCAGCGTTATTTCTCTTTACACTGAAAAATTGCAGGTTGCAGTGAACCCGTCATCAATAGAAAGGGCTCACAGAGCGGGCAAACCTAAAGATGATAAGCCCAGACCAATAATTGTAAAGTTCGCTCTTTTTAAGGACAAGCAACGGGTGCTCTCTGCTGCGTCTAAATTAAAAGGTACTAAAATTTCAATAAGTGAAGATTATTCTAGAAACATCCGACAAGAAAGAGAAAAGCTCATCGCTTTTGCACATGAATGCGGTGCGAAAATTAAACTTAGGAACAATAAGCTCACGCTGGATGGCAAGACCTAGTTGTACGATAGCACCAGTGACTGTGTTCGTGATTGCGATCAGTAGCAGTTAACTCATACGACGTCTCAACGAAATAATGCTTCATTCAATAACCAGTCTTTTATTTTTGTGAACTGTCGTAGCTTGAAAAACAAGACCGGTAAATTTCGAAGCCTGTTCAGCATCACGCAACCGGATATTATTATTGATACAGAATCCTGGCTAGATGGTGACGTTTTAAATAATGAAGTGTTCCCTTCGGGGCATACCAGCTACCGGAAAGATCGGAATATGCGAAGTGGTGGCGTGTTTATTCTAGTTCGCGATACTATACAGGGTATTCGGGTCCGTGGTGATGACTCTTCTTCCGAATTTGTGTGCTGTAGAGTACTATGTCCGGATGGATGGAATATTGTCGTCGGTTCTTTTTATCGACCCCCTGATTGTCAGCATAGCCCACTTCTTAGTTTATCGAGATCACTTTCTGCCCTTTCGTCTGATATTGTTCTTCTCGGTGGTGATTTTAACATGCCTGACGTTACCTGAAACAATACACTTCCCGTTGAAAATAGTCGAAGGGCAATTCACGCTGCATTTTTTGAAATTATTCGTGCATATATGGGCTTTTCCAGTCAGTAAAACTTCCTACTAGGATTACATCTTCGGGAAGTAGTGTGCTGGATCTGGTATTCGGCAACCAAAATGATTTCGTTCAGTCGGTTATACCATTACCAGGAATTAGCGCTCATGAAGTTGTAACTGGTACATTAATGTGCAAGCGGGTCAAAAATATTAGACCATGTCCACAAAAAAATTATTTATATGACAAGGGCAATTGCGATTCTATGAATGCAGAATTGAGTTCTTTCTTGTGGTCCTTTGTTGACTACTGCCAATACGTGAACGTAGAGAGCTTATGGACCATATGTAAGGATAAAATAATGTCATTCAAAAATACGCTTGTCCCATCTAAAAGGCAGAAACAGGGTGTCGATAAACCTTGGATGACAAAAAAGTTACGTACGTTCATAAAAAGAAAGGCTAGAATGTACAAGGCATTTAGACGAACCCAAAGCCCCAGCCTATACGCTAAACAAAAGGAATTTAGTATGCAGCTGAAAAATGACCTGAAGATTTCAAAACGCCGATAGGTATAATCCCTAGTTGATAGAATGAAGAAGATTCCCAAAGAAGTATGGCGATATCCAGAATAACAAGAAGGACCCCGTTGGCATTCCTGCTATCACGGATAACGGCAAATTATTGGAAGATAATTTCTCTAAAGCCGAGGGCTTTAACGAATATTTTTATTCAATGTTTTAAGCTCAAAACCCCACTTTCGTGACTCATTCGCTTCCACAATTGCCAGATATGAATGACATTGTTATTACCGAGCAGGGCGTGGCGTCATTACTCAGAAATCTTAATTCATACTCCGCGTATAGCCCTGATGGTATCTCAAAGCATATTTTAAAGCGCTGCGCAGCTCCTTTCTTAGTTTTAATTGTCAATGGGTCGCTTCAAACTGAAATGCTACGTCGTGATTGGAAAAGTGCAAATGTGTCACCTACATATCAAGGATGTGGACCTGAATCAAGTATGCAATTATAGACCGGTATCTTTAACGTCAGTCTGCTCTAAGACACTTGAGCATATTTTGTACTCGTCTATCATAAAACATCTTGAAGGAAATTATTTCTTTTCACCAGCTCAAAATGGTTTTCGCTCTGGTTTATCGTGTGTGAAACAATTAACTAAATTCATTCATGATGTTTCTCTTTCAACCAGGGCCTGCAAGTATACGCAGTATTTTTAGATTTTAAAAAGGCGTTTGACGTAGTGCCACACAACCTCTTGTTGCATAAGTTATCAATTTTGGGTATCCCTAGTCGCTTTCGTGGTTGCTTAAAATAGTATCTTATTTCACGGGAACAACGGGTAGTCAGAAGTGGCTCGTCATCATCACCCGTTGAAGTTCTGTCTGGCGTGCCCCAGGGATCAGTTCTTGGGCCGCTACTGTTTTGGTTTTTGTCAATGATTTACCCAATGGTATCTGGTCAAATATCAGATTGTATGGTGATGACTGCGTCTTGTACTACCCTGTCAAGAGTGTCAGTGCTTCACGTGTATTACGAGCAGATTTATGCAAAGCCTCAGATTGGTGTGCGCAATTTGATAGATGAATTTAAACCTAGCTAAATGCTTCGATGTAACATTTACTAATAAGAAGAAACCACTGCAATGTAGCTATCGTTTAAACAATAATGTATTACAAAGTGTACAAGAAGTGAAATATCTAGGTGAACTCTAAATTAGAAGGACAGACCATATTCATGCAACAGCTGCAAAAGCTTCTCGGCTCATGTACATTTTTCAGAGCGGTTTTAAACATTCCCCTCAATCATTAAAAAAACACTTCATTTCACCAACATTAGGCCTATTTCGGAATACGCGTGCGCAGTGTGGGACCCATATACGGAAGTGTTGCAAGAACACTTGGAAAGAGTACAGAAGCGTGCACCCATATTTGTTACAGGTAACTTCAACTTCGATATAAGAAGCTCTGCCATCCGAGATAACTTGGGGTCGCAAACATTATGCTCGCGAAGAAAAAATTGTAGATTAAAGCTTTTCTATAACATTAACATAAGATCAACTGGAAATAACAAAAATACTTACCTAAAAAAGCCCGAATTACGTGTCGACACGAAGATACCGTTTAGAAAAAATTTAAGCATACCAGTACCGCATCAATGTATTTAAGTATTTCTTCTTTTCCAATAGAATTAACGACTACAACATGCTCCCGAATGAAATTGTGCTCTCACCGAATGTTTTGACTGCTATCGAAAGTATTTTTTGAATGCTAACGTTTGATTTTATTGCTTTTGACCGTATATTGTTGCTATGTTTTTAATTACGTTCTGTTGCTATGTTCTGCTGTGTTTCGATTACCGAGACAAACCTGTATTCCCATTCTATAGATTGCAATTGTATGATTACTTGTTGTTTTTGTGATTAATAATTACCCCCCTACAAAAATGCCCAACGGGAGCTGTAGGTATTTGGAACAAATAAATGAATAAATTGATCATAAATGGGCGAAGCTTTATCAACTGAATTGGTTCGCGACGCCTCTGCACGCTGGGAGTGCATCGAACGCAGCGCATAACTGTCGACCGTGCTCAGACGGGTGCGGCGAAGTGCGAGGAAGGGAAAGGTACAAAAAGCGGTTGCCCAACAATTAGAATTCTTAAAGGTAACAACGATAATAAGGGCGCGAAACCTTTTACAAGTGTAAAAATTGAGTAAAAGTCATCACATGTTCCGAAAATTTAAAGAACAAATTTTGTTTATTATTCCATTATTACGATTTCTGTTTTACTCGCCGCGGTAGCTCAGTGACTAAGGTGTTGCGCTGCTGAGCACGAAGTCGCGGGTTCGATTCCCGGCTGCGGCGGCCGCTTTTCTGATGGAGGCGAAAAGCAAAAACGTCCGCGTGTACGAGATTTCAGCGCACGTTAAAGATCCCCAGGTGGTCAAAATTAATCCGGAGCCCTCCACTACGGCGCGCCTCATCGCCTGCGTTGCGTCGGCGCGTTAAGCCCCACAATCAATCAATCAATCAATCAATCAATCAATCAATCAATCAATCAATCAATCAATCAATCAATCAATCAATCAATCAATCAATCAATCAATCAATCAATCAATCAATCAATCAATCAATCAATCAATCAATCAATCAATCAATCAATCAATCAATCAATCAATCAATCAATCAATCAATCAATCAATCAATCAATCAATCAATCAATCAATCAATCAATCAATCAATCAAGCTCTGCGTGACATGATGTCCTGTACTTCTGGAATAATGACCTAGCGGCATTGCGAGATGTGATAAACTCATCACAGGCCGTTGCCTCTGAAGGCCTCGTAATCCATGCACAAAATTCATCTGCAACAGCTGTTTCGGACAATCCCCTGTATAGCGCTAATCCTTGAAAAGGCATTCTTGCTGCCACAGGCGATCGAAGAGCGCGAATCGTATCCCACACTTTGCTTGTTGACGTCATCGGACATAAAGTGACACAGAATGACCTCCACCTACGTTGGCCTAAAGACTGCAGTTCCTTACGCATTTTGATTAAAGTTCTCTGTGCGGTGCGGTAATCTTCTAGCTTTCCTGAGCGGCGAAAACGCCGCTCAGCACGACGTCTAATTGCGCGCAGCCGTGCATATTCTCCGTTTACACCAGCACTGGCGTTTCGAACAGGAATCCACTTGGTAACCTCTGCCATAGTGGATTTCACCACTTGTACGAAGGTGTCAATATTGCCCGCGGCATCTTCGGAACAATCGTTATGAAAGCGGAAAGCCCCCCAGTTTGTAATGCATGCCATCCTTGGCTTCTGCGCCAGGCAAATTCGTTGGTGTTGAATTAAGACAGGAAGATGATCGCTCCCGTGAGTGTCAGCATCGACACACCATGACGCCTCTGATGCAATGTCTCTCGACTGAGCTCGAAGAAGCACTGCGAAGGAGTCGCCGCAATGCCGCCGCTGGACCAGACAATGTCACCTACGCTCTACTTTGCAATCTTGGTACCCGCATGACCATCCATCTGCTACATTTATTCAATGAATTATGTAATTCTGAGGAGATCCCCGAGTCTTGGAAGTTATCGAAGATTGTACCTCTCCTTAAGCCAGGAAAATCACCACGAGCGATCGACTCGTTTCGGCCTGTCAGCTTGGCCAGTTGCGTAGCCAAGCTATATGAGAGGCTAATCTTTTATAGATTAAATTGGTTTTTAGAAACATCTGGGTCTTTTCCATCATGCATGTCAGGATTCCGGCCACGTCGGTGCACTATGGACAGTGTCCTAGACCTGGTGACGTCCATAGAACAAGAGCGCTCTCAAGGAAACATGACAATACCTGCTTTTCTGGATATTAGTCGAGCATTCGACACCGCAAGTCATTACCACATTCTTGAAGGCCTTGTCGAAATGGGAATTCGTGGCAAAATACTTTGTTGGATTGAGAACTTCTTGAAGAACAGAAGAGTGTACATGTGCACCAGTCAAGGAGACAGCCAACAGCATGCAGTGGAACAAGAGGTTCCTCAGGGAAGCGTGCTAAGTCCGCTGTTGTTTAATGTTAATTGTAATGGCGAAGTTGCCAGCGTTGCTTTCCCCGCAGCTGCACGTAAGCATCTACGCTGATGACATTTGCATTTGGTGCAGCGGTGCTTGTTACTTGTCGATTCAAGCTGACCTCCAAGCTGGCATTGATAGCATTGGGAAGTTTCTACGTGCGCGAGGAATGGATGTCTCTGCAACGAAATCCGGCGTGCTTGCTTTCACGCGAAAGAAGTTGCGTGGATTACGGCTCACCATGGGTTGTCAGGAAATACCTAGAGAAAATGTCACAAGTTTCTTGGGATATACATTGACACATCGCTCACATGGTGCCGACATATGGATTATCTGCAGGAAAGGGCATCACGTGTAGTCCACGTTTTGCGTTACCTGACAGGCACCCGATGGGGTTGTTCGTCCGATGCTATGCTTCGACTGCATGCTGCACTTGTCCGTCAGGCCGTTGCCTATTCTATACCTGTTCTGCATGGCCTGTCAAATCGTCAAGAGCAGCGACTGCAAGCATTGGTTACCAGAGGCCTCCGTCTCTGCCTCGGAGTGCTCAGGCCAACGTCGGGAACCATGGTTCTCGCGGAAGCAAGAGAGCCACCCGTAAATGCTTTGCGCGTGCAGGAGGTGCGCCGCCATTACCTGCGCCTGACTACGCAGCATGACTCGCACCCTTTGGTTTCCCGTCTTCAACAGCGTTCAGCGTCAAAGATTCATCAGGCCATCTTTGGTGATGTCATGGCCCTGCCCGCTGTATCTCAATGGCAACACAGCACTGGGTCGCCTCCATGGACTGTTCCCTGCATTGACACCAATGCTGATATCCCCGGGATGCCCAAAAAACAATCTATATCTACAGTGGCAGCACGGCAGATGACGCTCAATTACATGCATGACCATTATGCTGATTATGTGCATATATATACCGATGGATCGTCGACAACCACCTCGTCGTCGTCAGCTTTCACAATACCGAGTCTTCACATCGATCAGGGGGTCAAGCTCTCGCACCCTACATCGTCGACGGCTGCAGAGCTTTACGCAATATATCTTGCAGTCAAATTTATCGCTACAATGACTTCACCGACTAAATGGGCAGTTCTCATAGATTCAAAAGGGGCTCTTCAAGCTCTAAATCCAATTGCGGCTTACAGTCATCACAATATCTTGGCAAGACACATCTGTGATGTGATTGCAACTGAAATAGGAAAAACTCAGAAAATAACATTTCAGTGGATTCCCGGGCACATTGGAATAAGAGGAAATGCACGAGCTGACCGATTAGCAGCAACCGCTCATTCAAATTCCACGCGTAGCACCGTGCCTTTTACCAGAGGTGATGTTAAAAATTATTTGAAAAAACTAAGGAAACACATTACTTTGGAAACCAGGTTGACCGATAAATATCGTTCATCGCTGTTATACCAAGTGGACCCGTACCTTACATACCCGTGTGCGTCTCACCTGGGTCGTTCCGTCGACACGTTAATACATCGCCTTCGCCTTGACGTGGCCTACACCAAGAAATTTCTTTACCGTATTCGATTCGCTGATGACACCTGCTGTGCTTGTGGACACCAAACTGAAGATGTACATCATGTCCTGCTTGAGTGCCCTCTATATGCGACCGAGCGGAAAAACTAAGTGATAAGCTTGACCTGCTATCTCGGACACCCCTATCCTTGCCGAAACTGTTGGGTCCGTGGGACAATGTACGCAACCAAACGAAAGCCTTCCTTGCCTTAAGGGATTTTTTTCAAATGACGAAGATGTGTGAACACTATTAAATAAGTGCACTTTCCTCTGAAACGCTCTGAAATGGGTGTGGAAACACACAAGGGTGTTATGTATATTGGCGAAACTATCTGTGTCGCGTCGTGGATGTCGTCTGTATATAGATGTGTATAGTTCTCTTGTTTTTTTTTTCAAACTTTATTCCACTGCTGTAAGGACCGCTGCTGTCTCAATGTACTTAATCTAACCCCTTGTGGTTCCTTAGGGAAAGTATTGTACCTTTTGTATACTCCAATGCCTGGAGTAGCCAGCTCCTGTTTGGGTTGGAGCTAAACTCTCCAATAAATAATTATTTCAATCAATCAATCAATCAATCAATCAATCAATCAATCAATCAATCAATCAATCAATCAATCAATCAATCAATCAATCAATCAATCAATCAATCAATCAATCAATCAACCAATCAATCAATCAATCAATCAATCAATCAATCAATCAATCAATCAATCAATTAATCAATTTCTGTTTAACGAGAAACTTCTCCACCTTTGGAGTTCGCATGGCAGTTTGCGAAAACTTGTGAGGGTATATGACCGTTCCTATGGGGAATTGCTTAGGCGCTACAAGGTGCTGCAAGGCGCCACAAGGCGCTACAAGGCAGCAATATGTGTGGCGATGCCAGGTGGGTGCTGTGCGAAGACACCTGCACAGCGACACCCCACAGTGTATAACGGTGTGCCCGGGTTGCGTAATATCACACCACAAAGCAACAATGTCAAATCCTACGCCGGTCTCGTCATTGGATTAATTGGCCCTTCTGACCACACAGTTTGGCCATTTAGCAGCGTTGCTGGCTGTCAGCCGGGCAAAGGTCTCGCTTCAGAGAGACACCACGCGGTATATATCGCAGTTTATTCCGTATGTTTTTCACCCATAGCGCGTGCACTCTCTGTCTCTCTCTCTCTCTCGGCCCCGAAATTTTCTGAGTGGGGCATCCCCCTTTTGTTCCCTCTGCGTTTCGGCCTTGTTTTGTCCACGCTGTTCGCACTCCGCGTCAGTACACAGTTTTAAAATTGAGGACTGTGCTGTCGAAACGCCCTTACAACGTGGCTGGACCGCGAACTGCTTATCCTTTTGTTTTCTATAATGTTCTGAAATTTACAAGCACGTGATATCCTTTGGAAAGTAATAGTAGAAATGTGCGCTTGAACAGAAAATGTGCACGCACCTTTTTCTTCCATAAACCCTCCAGGGAGAAATATATCAGTAAAATACTGGCTGTACCATCCGAAAATATCGTTTCTATGTTTGCTACTTGTCTACCCGGCAATTAATATGTTCTTACGCTATTTCAGTTCTGCCTACGTCAGTCATCTTACGAAAAATGCAGCAGGTGTGAAGCGGGCGACACGTTGAACGAGATCCCCAGTGCGCCCCAGAACGAGCGCCCCGTCACGGCTAAGATATGAGCGAAACGGCTCTCGAAACCCAACAGGCAAGGTGACAGACACACGCCGTAGAAGTGGGTGCAGCTTTCGCAAATCGCGAGCGGTGACGTAAGTTGGGACATCCGCCGGCGCGCGCCACATAGCGGATGAGTGCCTGAACTAAGCGTCTCTATTGTTCCCTATGGAAAGCGGGCGAAGCGTTAGGCAATATTTATACAGGCGGCGTTGATACAACCTATACGTTTCACGTTTGCGTACGTGGACTCTGTACGCCCGTGAAACTAACACTGTCTATTAGCGCTGCTATGTGTAGAAGCCACGCCATCCCACTGATAGTTCGAGAGGGAGTGGGGGAAGGCAGTGAGAAAGACGCTTTGGTAACCACGAGATTAAAGCGATCTGAAAGACAGCTGACTTCCTTCAACTTCCCTCTAAAACTCTGTTTACTTCCTCTATCTCTTTCTTGAGATGGTCATCGAACATTATCTTACTATCTCTAAAGCATTTTGGCACCTAAGAATGTCGTCTCTTCGTTTTGACGCAAGAGAATGGTTCGGCAAAAATGACATCGGGGCTTTCGGCACGCGGAGCATTTCATAACACCGGGCTAACGCCGCGGGGCTTTTGCGACGGGGCTTCTGCGCGGGGGGGCAATCTTGACAAGCCCTTATTCTGCGCCTGATTTCTCTCTCGTGGTTGGGGGTAGCTATATACTTTTACTATTAGTGTTTCATTTCCTAAACTGAAGAGGACGCTTTTGGCAGGCTCATTGCTCATTACTTTTGAATTGTTCATATTTATTTTTAGCCCCACAGCCGTGTTTTCTGATTGTAGTTCCTCAAGCATTGTTTTGAGGTGTTCTGCAGTCTCACTCAGCAAGCCTATGTCTATCGCAAACCTCAAATAGCTCACGTATTCCCCGTTTATCCTTAATCCTATGTTGTCCCAGTCAAGCTTTCGAAATGCCCCCTGCAGACATGCTGTGAATTGTTTTGGCGAGATGTTATCTCCCTGTCTTACTCCCTTTCGGATCAGGAGTTTATCGCTTTGCTTGTGGAGGGTTATCCTGCCTTTGCATTCATTATATATGTCTTCTAGAAGTCTTATATAGGTACAAGCAGGGTTTCGTAAACACTAGTCAACAATTAACCATATTCACACGCTCAATCAGGTTATAAGGAAATGCGTGGAGTATACTCAACACGTATATTTTGACTGGGTCGAAACCTCAGCAGTCATTCAGGCATTACGGAACCAGGGCGTAGATGAGCATTATGTAAGAATCCTAGAAGATATCTACAATGGGTCCACAGCTACCATAATCCTCCATAAGGAGAGCAGTAAAATACCTATAAGGAAGGGCGTCAGACAAGGAGACACAATCTCTCCAATGTTATTCGCAGCATGCTTACAAGAAGTATTCAGAACATTAGATAGGGAACAGGTGGAAGTAAGGGCTAATGGAGAATACCTCAGTAACCTCAGATTTGCTGATGACGTTGCCCTGCCAAGTAACTCGGGGGAGAAATTGCAAAGCATGCTTTCCGCACTGGACGAACAGAGTATCATGCGAAGGCATGATAACCACTGGTCATTAAGGGTAACATAGTGGATCTCTAGAAAATGCAAGCGTGGTAGGGGGCGGCAGAAAGTTAGGTGGGCTGGTGAGATCAAAACGTTAGCGGGGATAAATTGGCCGCAGTTAGCAGAAGACCGGGATAATTGTAGATCTATGGGAGATGCAGCCTGCAGTGGGCGTATACAGGCCGATGATGATGACATAGGTCTCCTCTACGCCCTGGCCTTTTAGTGCTTGTAGCACGGCTGCTACGAGTACAGAATCACTTTCTCGTAGTCTATAAATGCCATGTAAAGGGGTTTGGTGTATTCTGCGGATTTTTCTATCCATTGATTAACAACAGGGATGTTATGAACAGTTCAAAACATTTTCCTAAACCCAGCCTGTTCTCTGGGGTGTTGGAAATCCAGGCTGTCATCTATGCCGCTAACTTTAACTATGGTATACACCTTGTAAACAACTGAGAGTAGGCTGATGCGACTGTAATTCTTGAGGCCCTTGGGATCTACCCTTTTATAAATCAGAGCATTGTTGGTGTTTTTCCAGGCTATGGGCACTTTTTGAGTCTTCAAGCATTCCGAAAATAGCATTCAAGCATTCCGAACGCACACGCACACGCACACGCACACGCACACGCGCACGCGCACGCGCACGCGCACGCGCACGCGCACGCGCACGCGCACGCGCACGCGCACGCGCACGCGCACGCGCACGCGCACACGCACACGCACACGCACACGCACACGCACACGCACACGCACACGCACACGCACACGCACACGCACACGCACACGCACACACACACACACACACACACACACACACACACACACACACACACACACACACACGCACACGCACACGCACACGCACACGCACACGCACACGCACACACACACACACACACGCACACGCACACGCACACGCACACGCACACGCACACGCACACACACACACACACACACACACACACACACACACAAAGCCTCAGTACAAACACGTACGCACACACCAACATTCGCCGCGTGCTCGCGCAAGAAATGCTGAAGCACTCGGGCCAAATTTATGGCGACATGGACCACCGGCCAAAGCAGCCTAGGATGCATCACTGCACTGAAAAAAAAACACCTCCTTTCCCATCTCTTCCCCTCCGTCTCCTGGCGTCTCAGCGCCCCTTTCCCCCTTTCCTCCACCATAGACCTCCCCTTCCAGAACACAACCTCTTCTCTTGCAGGCTCTAATCCCGTCGATCCCGCAAACATCGCCGTTCTTCCCCAAACACCTCCGTCCGACAACAGCCGTCCGACACCTCTTCCCTTTTTTTCTATTCTTCGTTCCTCCTCTCGGCGCCCAGAGAGGCAGGAAACGGATGATGGCACTGTCCTCCGGGGACCATTCCCATATTTTCCGCTTTCGGGATGAAAGCCCGGGCCTGTTTCTCGCGCTCGGGGCCTCCCTTCGTCCGCGCGATCTCCCATCCCTTTTCCCTCGGCTGTCCTCGCTGCCTGTCGCCACAAACTCCCCTTTCCCTCAGCACCCGCAGAGGCAGGCGTTTTCACGGGATGATTGGTGCCACACGCTGCACACCTGTCAAGTTTGATTTCCCATAGTGGCCGCCTTCGCTTATAGGGCTGAAGCCGTTCCGGGGTTTTTAAGGGGAAAGCCTTCAGAGCGTCATTGTAAGAAAAACCACCGTTGTTGCGGTACTAGTCGTTCTTGTCCGGCCCATAATAACCGCCGCTGTCAAGAAAACACATCTGGGTTCGTGTGGGAACTTAACACGGGTCTCCGAGTGCTTTATCCCCGCACTACCTCGCCACTTTAGCGGCGGCGGAAGAAAAGTTAGCGGAGCACGAGCCGCGTGACAGGTGAATGTGACGGCACGAGAGCGCAGCAGGCGCGCCTTAGCTTCGCAGAATTCCAATCCCTGGGAAGTTGTGGCGTGACGTACTATTATGAGCAATATGAAAGGGAACACAGGAACGCGTAGAAAACACTCTCAGACCCAGCCATGACTGATATGCAGCGGCCTCCGTCGGAAACAGAGTGGAAATGGGGACGCTGTTCTTGCAACTGTTCCTATTTCCACCGTGCGCCTTATCGGCTGTCCAGCGATACCATATTATCGGTGAAAGGCCGTAAGCTGCTGCTTTGTAGAAATGCCAGCGTGGTGGGAGTGCCAACAGTAAGTGCAAGAACGCCCTACTTTACCCCTGTGGTTTTCAGAGCGCCATCCGCGTATCGCTCCGAGTCTGTTTCGAGGGTGTTTGCCACGCGTTCCTGTGTTCCCTTTCATATTGCTCATAATAGTCCCACCGGTCTGTCTGCGTGTCAAAATAATTCGCGGCGCGAGACAATTAAAAGGAATAGACGAAAGCGAGGAAAGCGGAAAACACATTGCAGCAGTAAAAAAGTATTTAGTATCGTCGTGCTCATGAGCCTTCAAAGCATGTGCGTAGACTTACATTTTTCCAGAAATATTTTTATTGGCTCAGTGTGCTTTCCGCGTAGGAATAACTGACAGTCACCGGTCACCGGACAGCCACCGGATAGTCACTGTGAAACGCACACGCACACGCACACGCACACGCACACGCACACGCACACGCAGACAGACAGACAGACATCGAGTAAATGGAGCTTTCAATAGCTCCCCGGTACCACACGAAGTACAACCGGTTATACCCAATTGCAACAGTACAAAAACAGGCCAACCGGCAAAGAGAATTTTGTCCACACGAAGGTGGAGAGAAATTAATGGGAAAGACTTTCTTGCGACCCACCGCCAGGGGGACGAGCTTGGGGGGACCCCTCTTGTCCCCCCTAGGAAAAAGCCGGATAGGGTGGGTTGCTGGGAACGGGAACTTGGATATCGGGATGGGTTATGGGAAAAAGGGTGGGAATGAGGGAAGCAATTTTGCTCCAATCCTTTTGTCTGACTCTCTTCCAAGACTGATTGCTCAGCGAGGGCATCAGACAGTGCCAACTGCCAAATATGCGGTCCCTGCCACGGGTTACCGCTCACCCATAGGGTCCGATAACTGGGCCCCAACTGTCGGAGACAGGAAGTACCCTATTTAGTGGCGACGGTCCCCCCCCCCGACTTCCAGCTCTGCGGCCGATGCGTACTAACGTCCTCGATCAACTGTCCCGCACAAGGTACTCATGAATCACCAGTGAAGCTTTCCACTATACACGGGTACTTGCAACACCTGCTTTTCACGGTCTCCGGACACCGGAAGTTTGTATGCGAACGTGAACTGAAATCCATGTTGGCAAGCCAACCACGTTCGCAAGGGTCCCACAGGGCTGTTCTGCGAGCCCTTTTCTCATGTCCTCCTCTGTGCCTACTCTTTCGCTCAATGGAACAAGAGTGTTGTGGCATTGCCGCTGGGCTGGGCGGCTCGGCGGAGGAGATCGGTCCGGGCCTACTAGCCGTTACTAAGCCAGGAGAGTTTCCCCGGTCGGTGTACTAACCTCACCTTTCCTCGTTTTCCCCGTGCGGAACACCAAGTAGCTCGTGGTAGCACGTCCCGTGGCAGCCAGAGAAGATCAGTCTATAGGCCCCTCGCAGCAAGGTTACAGGGGGGCGCGACCCCCCCCCCCCCCCCCCCGGCCTCATACGGACTGTACAACATCTAGCCCCCATGACATTTGGTTACAGGGGTATGTCACTCCCCCCGACTTATAGCGATCAGGGGTCGCTGGCCTCGCCAAAGCTTGCGGTTACAAGGGTCGCCAGTCCCCCGGCCCGTAATGGTTTCCCGAATTTAATCAGTATTCCCAATACAACGACTGTACGCTTGCGGCACTTGCTACTTTCGCAACTTGACTCGCCGGCCTCCTCCCACGCTGGATTACAGGGGTGCGTTACTTCCCCCAGCCAAAGAAAGTCATAGTTGATCGATCTCGACACGCTTTCCTGCTTCAATCGCATTGCCAAGTGCCGGGTTGACACCCGACCGCCCGACCTCCGCGTAGGACCTGATTCCAGTTGTACCAGGAACCTCCGCAGTGGCGGCCGTTTTTTTGCACGCTCCCTGGGCAGGGATTGTGCGGCCTCCCCGATTCCTCGAGGAGGTCTCGTGGAATTACCGTACTTCCACGCTCTGGCCCCTATGACATTAGGTTACAAGGGTTTGTCACAACCCCCGGCCTGCAGACCAGTTCGCAAGTTCAACAGAACGAGCCCCAAGCTATGGTTGCACGCCCCCGGCTCGGTAGTGGTCTACCCATTGCTTCAGCAATGGTACGCCAACACTACGTGCGAACTGTACCGCTTGAGCGCAGTGATTACGTTGCAACATTGACCCGCTGGCTTCCTCTCACGCTGGATTACAGGGGCGCGTTCAGACAGACACACAGACGCACGCACGCACGCACGCACGCGCACGCGCACACGCACACGCACACGCACACACACACGCACACGCACACGCACACGCGCACGCACACGCGCACGCACACACACACACACACACACACACACGCACGCACACACACACACGCACACGCACAGTCACCGCTAGTGAAGAAAGGGGGTGGGAAAGGGATCATAAAGTTTGGGAAAAGTCAGAGGCTCCAGGGGCCCTATGCGTACCGATTTCACCGGTTCACTCATTCGTCAAGCTAGACTAATATATAAAACAGTCAGTTTTGTTTGTTGCTTTTCTCTTGAGTTCAATCATTGGACGTTCTCTTTTTTAAGAGGACGCTTGTACTGCCCTCTTAGTTGTTTTTATGCCAAACCAATAATTTTTACTTTATTGGCAAACATAAAAGCAAACCACGGCACGTTATTTGTATGCTCCGTGATCGCCGACTTGGAAAAGGTCAAGACTAATATTTCTTTCCGTAGAAAAACCGCTCTACACCGCGACTCATACGAAACCGCGCCTGCTGCAAATTCACCGGGTTTTCACGGCGCCGAAGGTCGGTGAAATTTTTGCCCTATTTCACTGCGACCGCAGCCGCCATTTCAAGCTGTTACGTAACATTACATCACTTTCAGGCAGGCTCAAGTTGCCAGTGTGTGACGTGATCGTTCCCCCTAGCTGTTTAAATTACGTTACGCCTTCTCAGCCTTCTCAGAGAGAGTGCGGTACATGCGGTACATGTTGAATCGCAATGACAGGCGTACGTCGTCATGTCCGCTGCATTTAGTCTAGCTTTTTATTGCCGGCCAAGAAATTTGCGCTTTCAGTAAAGAGAAATAAGGAAAACTTTAGAACTAGTGCTTGTAAACGTCATGAAACGTCAAAATGACGAAACACACACAACGACTTTGGCACGTGACCAAAACTGAAAGCCAATCAGAAAATACTTCCGGCAAATTCACAGTTCACTTGAATTTGTGCAGTCGAGAATAGAGCCCAGTGTGCGCCGCCAGAAACACCAGATGAAAACGACGCACGAATTGGGTAATATATATATATATTACCCAATTACCCATTACCCCAAAATATATATTACCCAACCTTTTCTTCTCTTGTGTTCTCTACCATCTTCAAAGTTCTACTACTCCCTATATATATATATATATATATATGCCTCGGTTCTGGCAGCCTTGATGCCAAGGTAGCATAAGAGGGTTTCCCGCCAGTTGACCGCTCATGACAGGCTGTAGACGTTCGCGTCACGCCCCGGGGGTTGAAAAAGAAGGTCCCCTTCTCCCCGTGTAGTCTGAGTGGCGCTGGCTACCACCCTCAAGCGTCAGATACAGTTGTAGTAAATATAAATACCCCAGAAAGTGAAGCAGAACACAGTCGCCCAGATAGCCGAATTGGTAAGGCATTCGAGATCTAATCGAAAGGCGTGGGTTCGGTCCCCACTCTGGGCGCGTGTTTTTCTTTCTTTCTTTCTCACGTAATTAATAAAAATTAATAATAATGTAACGTCACTAACGGTAAAAAAATTGTCTAACCTTCCCCTATGCCTTCTTTGGCGTTGTAGACTGCCGGCATTTCTTTCTGTATATATATATATATATATATATATATATATATATATATATATATATATATATATATATATATATATATATAAGACAGAAAATAAGGGTACTCTAAAGTATTGTGCAAGCTGCTCAAAGACGCTAAAAAAATTTACTATGAGAGCGAAATCACCAGTGCGGGGAATGACGTGCGAAAGCAATGGAAAGTTATAAACTGCTTCCTAAATAAAACATCGGTGAATCCTTCGTTAACAAAAATAAATTCAGACAACAGTACATTTGACAACCCATCTGATATCGCAAACGCTTTTCTAGATTCTTTCACACTCAACCGACCAGTTCCGCCGGAATCGCTCAACACGAATTTTCCGCGTTTGCCTCATGGTTTTTTTCTTTTACCCACTTCGCCTGAAGAAGTGTATAGGGTTATTCAGAATCTGAACGACACGGGTCCGGGATTAGACAACTTTAAGCCTTCATATATCAAGTTGATTGCGCATCTCGTCTCTGGAGCATTCGCCCACATTGTAACTCTTATCTTTAAGACTGGTGTATTCCCATCCGTTTTGAAAAACGCCAAGCTAACACCGGTGTTTAAGAAAGGGGACAGACTTCACATATCAAACTACCGCCCCATAGCCGTATTATCCTTCTTTAGCAAAATTATTGAAAAGATACTTGTTCTGAGGCTCACAAGTTATATATCAAAATTTAGCATACTATCGGCGAATCAATATGGGTTCAGGGCTGGGTATTCCACTGAACTTGCTTTAATATTTCTAACTGATAAATTTAAAGAAGCCATTGATGCGGGTTATCTGGTTGGTGCGCTGTTTATTGACCTGTCTAAAGCTTTCGACTCTCTGAACCATTCCATATTGTTTAAAAAATTAAATGCAATTGGAATTACCGGCCCTGCTCTAACCCTAATAAAAAGTTATTTCATTGATAGGAAACATACCGTATGCATCTCTGGTACTTACTTTGAATTCAAATTAACAAACATAGGCATACCACAGGGATCTCTTCTTGGTCCTCTTTTATTTTTAATCTTTATCAATGATCTCCCGCAATGCCTTAAATTTTCAACTGGTGTACTTTATGCAGACGATACCACTATCTTTACAACTGATATGAATTTAGAATCGCTAATTGTGAAGCTTAATGCTGATAGTAATAATTTAGCTGCATGGTGTCGGGAAAACATGTTAACATTAACTCGTCCAAATCTCGAGTTATTATTTTTAGATCTCAACACAAAATAATCCCGGACAACTCTTCCATCTGCCTAAATTATACTCAACTTCTTTGCTCGGACTAAGCCACTTTTTTAGGTGTTGAGCTTGATAAACATCTCAAATTCCAAAAACACATCTCTTTGTTAACTAAAAAGGTAGCATATGGAATACGAATATTACTTAAGGTTCGTCCTTATTTTGGCTTGAAGGCTCTAATTTCATTGTACTATGCTTTCATTCATAGTCACATTAGTTATTGCATATCGTCGTGGGGCAATACATACCCGACGCACCTGTCCCCCTTGCAACATATCCAGAATCAAGCCATGCGGATTATTACTCAGTCATTTCCGTTGCAGTTCTTTACCGCTGCTTCGTGAACATAACATTTTATCAGTTTCTAATTTGGTTAAGTATTCTCTTTGCATCATAGTATTTAAATTCTTCAGCGGTAGGCTTCCCATCGAAATTATCACTGCTAACCAACTTCCACTTCAGAGCTGCACTTGTTTTGCCCTTCATAACAATGTTTTACTTCCTAAAGCTCAAACTAATTATGGTAAACAAGCTGTTCATTTTTCTGCTGCTTACGAATGGAACTGTTTGCCTCACTTGACAAAAAGTGCTTCAAATATTTTTTCTTTCAAAAATAGCTTACGTGCTCATCTTCAGCCAATTTCAGTTCATTTTGTTCGCGTTTATCACATGTTTTGTTTGCTTTTTTACTTTGATTGTGCAATCACAGTTTTGTAATATGTTTTGTCGGTTTCAACATAATACCGTAACCACTGTTTGTTAAAACTTTTACTTGTTGATGCTTGTTTTATAGGAGGTCCCCCTGCAGTCATTGACTTCGGGACCTCCTCCTGTATATACCCTTTGTATGTTTTTTTTTTGTGTTAAATAAACCACCATCGAATCGAATCGAAGGGTTGGCAGTCAAGAAAACCTCGGAAAGCAAAGGGGAGGTTGTGGTGGGTCATAGAAAGAGATGAGGAATTTTTTGAGTCTAAAAGAAAATGGTGAAAAAATGCCCGCCGGGTGGGATCCGAACCCACGACTTCCAGAATACCGGTCTGGTGCGACCAGACCGGAATTCTGGACCGGTATTCTGGAGGTCGTGGGTTCGGATCCCACCCGGCGGGCATTTTTTCACCATTTTCTTTTAGACTCAAAAAATTCCTCATCTCTTTCTATGACCCACCACAACCTCCCCTTTGCTTTCGGAGGTTTTCTTGACTACCAACCCTTATTTTCTGGCTTATTTCACGGAGCCCCTCATTTCCATTTTCTGATTCGCTATATATATATATATATATATATATATATATATATATATATATATATATATATATATATATATATATAGAAATAATACTTTGGAGAAGGTTGCCCTCTGCCAACGTTTCGACAAGGAGACTTGTCTTGAAGTTTCGACAAGTCTCCTTGTCAAAACGTTGGCAGAGGTCTGTGGCCGCTACCTTCTCCAAAGTATTATTTCTGTCTGGTGACCATCTTCAAAGCCCTGTAGTTCCTTGGATTTCATATATATATATATATATATATATATATATATATATATATATATATATATATATATATATATATATATATATATATATATATATATATATTCAATTTTGTGTGTAATCATCATCAGTTGTCATCCTTTTCAGTAATGCTTCATCTTCTTCACGAGTACATAAACAAGCCTCAGGGATGACCATTATCATCCCTGAGGCTAGTTCTGCTTGACTGCGCCTTTGCCAAATAAACGGCGTCTGTCTTCCCTGCTCTATCAGCGAGCGACGTCTCCCTGAAGGCCTCTTACGCGTGGTGAAGGTGCACCTCGATCCCGCCCTCTGGTTCTCCTAGCGCACCACTGGAGCTATGTTCAGGAAGACGCCTTCAAATGCCAACCGGGACAATGGAACAGGGCGTCCCGAATCGCACCGCCCCTGCAACGGCTCCTGCAACCCTACGTGGACCATTACCAGCCGCCAACGGGATTCCAGACTCTTTACTGGCCTTCTTGGCGAAGACGTCGACGATTGGCTCGACCACTACAACAGAGTGAGTGCGTTTAATCGGTGCGACGAAGCCTTAAATCGCATCCAATACCGACATTTAATTGGCTTCCGCACACGTAAAAAACTCGAAGAGGCCAAATTTAATGTCTCGTTCTGCCTTGACAAAGTGGCTAGGACTTGGTTTTATAACAACGAACATCGCCTAGAATATTGGAGTATTTTTACGGAGAGATTCTCAAGATTTTTAGCACATCGGCGAGCCGATCGGAGAGCGCCGCGAAGAAACTCTCCCAGCGCGTTCAACATGTAGGTGAGGCGTACACGTCTTACATTGAGGATGTGCTTGCGCTTTGTCCCCAGGCGAACAAGGACGTGTCGGAGAACGACAAAGTCCGGCACCTTCTGAAAGGCATTAGCCCATTCGCCTTTAATGCCCTCGCTGTACAAAATCCCACCAGCGTACGCGAAAGTCCACTCACATCCAGCAGGACACCCCACCAGCCCACCTTCCACCCGACACGCAGCTGCGATCTTTGATACGTAGTATCATTAGGGAAGAACTTCAGGCACAGAAGACCTTTGGACTCTCTGGTGGCCGCCAGTTTTCCCCTGGCGCCACTTTGGGCGACCTGATTAAAGAAGAACTGCGTCTGATGGAAAGCGCGCCCTCTACCGACCCCGCTTTTCCTTCCCCCTTACAGTGGGAGCAGGCCCTGGAGATCTCCGTCCCGGAAGTGCAGTTGGCACTAACCAACCGGGCCGCCCAGGTCGCGGAGAACATCGCATCCTCCGCCACCCCTTTCCCCTAGACCCAGTTTGCAAATAAAGTGTTTCTCCTCCAGCTCCACAGCACGTGGCTCAGTACACCGAGACCAGTCCACTACAGCCAGTCTTCCCGCGTCCTGCGCCTGACCAGAGTCATTTGTCTGCCCTTTCTCCGACACTCCCTGAGCCGTACAGCTAGTACGATGCTCCTTGGCGACCATCCCGACCCACGTGCTTCTACTGTGGTGTCAGGGGTCATATTGCCCGCTTTTGTCGGCGGCGTCAGCAACACGAACGTGCAGGCCTTATACCGGACCGCAACACCTTCCTACCTCCACATGGCTTTCGTCAACGGGCACATCATTCCTCTCCACGCCCGTTTCCGTCGGCCCCGGACACACAGGACGTTCCCGGCAGTTCCCAGACATCGCGACACCGCTCACCATCTGCCTTCCGGAACCGCTCCGTATCGCCCCGCGTCTCATGCTGCTGACCTCCGCCCGGAAAACTAACCTCTGCAGTTTTTGGAGGGAAAACTGCCATGCCTGGTAAAAGTACAATTCCTCCACAGCGGCCATTGAACATTTTATCTGTCGTCATTGAAGGTATTTGCGTTGACGCTCTTGTGGACACTGGCGCCAGTATCTCCATTATGACGACTTCGTAACAATGACGACTTCGTAAAGTGCAAATTCCCTATTCTGGCCCCACCTTGTGTGGCGCAAATAATGTTTTGATTCAGCCCTCTGGACAATGCATGGTACGCGTACTTATCGAAGGCCTTCGGCATTACATCCCGGGTGCATTGTTGGCGTCTTGTGCACATTGGCTAATTTTGAGGTGGGACTTTCTCTCTTCAACCTCAGCCGTCACCTCTCGTCATCGCCCAACCATTGAACTCTCAAATACGCAAGTTTCGAGTGTTTGCAACATGCCTCAAGTGGACCTCATAGTGACTGCCGATTGTGTGCTTCCTTCAGGACTGGATACTCTCCTCACAGCTCGATCGGCCGACATTAGTGAGGATACATCTTAGTCGTCCATTGTGCCAGCGTTCTCTCTAAAGGAGCCGTGATAGCTACGTGCCTCATACGCTTCTGCAATGGGTCGGCAACCCTTCCCGTGACCAACGCTAGCTAGCCCCGAGCGAATTTTGCTGAATGCAGGCTCCACAGTGGCCTCGACTCTTCAGGGAGAGACCATTGATGTTATTGCTATACTCTCGTCGTCGACTCTTCCGCCTTCCGTTTTTTCGGACACTTCTACTTCAGCGCTGACCGCCACCATTAGCCCCGACGTCACGCAAGCAGAGGCACAGTCCTTATGGGCTTACTGGACAAGCACCGTTTGTCTTTCGACTCCTTTTCCAAAACGTTAGGCAAGACCACTGCCGCAGCACACCGCATACAGACCGACAGACCTCCCGTCATACGCCGCCACCCGTATCGCGTGTCGGCGTCTTAACGAAAAATAATTAAAGAGAATGCCTCGGATATGCTTAAGCGAGACATAATTCGTCACTCCGCGAGTGCCTGGTCTTCTCCTGTTGTATTAATTAGAAAGAAGGATGGGTCAGTTCGCTTTTGCTTGGATAATTGAGCCCTTAACAAAATTACCAGGAAAGATGTCTACCCAATACCCCGGATTGACGATGCTTTGGATTGTTTGCAAGTAGCGGAATATTTTTCAAGCCTGGATTTACGCTCAGGGTATTGGAAGATACCCATGTACGGGGTCGATAAGGAGAAAACAGCATTCTGTACCCCCGACGGCTTATACGATTTTAACGTTATGCTGTTCGGGTTCTCTTTCTCCAGAAACGGCCGGGCTGTTGTTTTCTGCTCGCGAAAACGCGCCGCGCACGCCCCAGGCACGCTCACCCCGCCGCGGAACGACCCGCACACTGCGCGCGGCCGGCGGCGGCGGCTTCGGCCGCAAAGTCGTGCTGGCGCTCGAGCGACCGCTGCTAACCGCTCGTTAAAATGCCGCTCAAGGCAGACATGAAGTTGCTTGTGCGTTAAAGGAGCTGATAGCGCTGGCGAAAACGGTACTATAAAACGTCATCCGCGCCGCTAGTGAAAGCGCCCATGAAATATCTGCTGGGGTGCTAAGCCTAAACATCTCGGGCAGAGCCAGCCGGCTGTCTCGAGCGCTTAGGAAGTCGTCAGGCTCCTTCTACGGACGCGCATGTCGCACGTCATTTTCTGACCGAGGTAGGAGCTACCACGGGCGAGAAATCGTCGATGCCGGCGTGAAAATACAGCGCGCGCCAATCCGAGGCGCGCGAATGGCGTGCAAAAACGCACCATGCAGTTCACGCTTGACTGTTGCGGCGTTTAGCGAGCTTGGGCACCGCGAGTGAGGAGACGAGTGCGAAGCTTTACGAACTCCAGAAAGGACTGTTTGGTGACATGGAAGTTAAAAAAAGCAGAAGAAATCACGGATTTCTTCACGCGGAAGTAAGAAAAGAAATAAATAAAAACTTTTTAGCGCTCATTTTTTTTAGTCGGTGTTGGTTCGTACGAACTTCAGATGATACGAATATTTTTCGCGGTCCTGCGAGATTGGTATCATCGGGATTTTACTGTAATAATAAGCAGCTTATAAATGAAGATGAGTACAATGGCCAGAGCCTCGATATACATTCAGATTGCCTGGCGCAGGATCAATAAAATCTGCGATGCCGCGCGACAGCCTAGCTTAGTCCTGGTAGAAGAAAAATTTTGGGTGAGAAGGTCGTACAGCATAAGTGCTGGTGAATGTGTCTTCTGTTGTACTCCGATTGAAACTGCGAGTAACCTGGCCTCGTAATTTTTTTTTCACCGAGATCCCTCTACGCGAGTGCGCGTTTCAAAAGCGCCTTATCTCAATCTCAAAAGTTGTTTTCATTACACATAAAAAGCCCCGCCCGATATTACAAGGAACTCCAGAAGCCTGCTAAAGCAATCTGTTTCAGGGGGTCTTCAAGGGATTTTCTTGTTATAAGGGGGGCACTCGAGGACTTGGGTTGTGCACAAGCTTAATATCGTGCCTTATTTTATCGTTTCATTCGAATTCCTCTAAATGGGCAGCCGTCGTTCCACATACTGCAATAAGCCGAAAAAAATGTTTGCGTCATTGCTTGTTCGTTTGTTCATTTCACAAAGAGTGGAGGTAAGTACGCAGAAAAGCATTGCACACTTCTAAGAAAAATCAAAAGGCTTAATGAAAGAACTCACATAAAGTAGTATTCAAACATTTCGCACGGGATAAAATTACGCGCCCTTTTCCGATTCGTCATGGTTCCTTTTACTGTGAAGAGAGACGAATCGTTTTTTTTGCAAGGAACGACGAAAACAAATGGTGCAGAACCCCCGTAGTACAAAATTGGATGCGTACATAAAACTTAACGTTTCACATTCAAAAAGTTTGCACACAGCAAGTCCGTAACCAATGTATTACAAACTCACTAACTTCGCAAAACAGCGAGCAAATCAAATTAATCACTTTTAAAAGTATGAAATAAAACGCGCAAGCGTCAATCCATAACGGGAAAACCAATTCTAGCATCAATCAATCTTAATTAAACGACCCAAATCTAAGGGGTATGACGGGAACATTCCGGTACTTGTACTATGTTCTTCCTCCAGATAACTGGATTTCCATCTTTAGCGGAATCCCCATACGTCACTCAACATTTCTTGAGCGCCTTCAACGGCGGCAACCATTTCTGACCGTCGACAGCAACACGCCTCACACGCGCCAGCATTGGCGTCAGAGCATTACGGAGAGGCAGGGTTACGTGCAAGGCATTCAAGGCACGTAGGACCGGGCAAAGAGGACGCATGGTCGATGGAGGAGTATAAATGATGGCGATTCACGCGAAGGCAAAAAATAAAGAAAACGGGAAAGGGGGAAAAGGAGCGAAAGCGGCCTACGTATGTTGTCCTTAGAAAGGGTGCAGGGAAGCGGCTCATACCATGAGAGGGAGGGAGGGAGGGAGATGGGAACATTGATAGAAAAATAAGGTAGTAGATGAGACGGGAAAGAAGAATAGGAGAAGGGAAAAAGGAAAGAAGAAAAAAAAACTGAAAGATGCCAACCCGAAAGGGCGAAAGAGAGGCAAAGTAAGAAAGCGGAGAGAATAACTTACACAATAACTGATTTAAGGTAACCTTAACAATATTCGAAAAAAAAAGCAGGCGTCCCGAGCGGCCAAGACTGCAGCGGTTTGGCTTCAAGCGGTTACAGACAGTCTATTCGGTAACTATTAAACAGGAATGTAATATTAGGAAGTAAAGAGATAAGCGAAAAAGTTAAACAAACTAATTTCAAAGCGAGTGGTTTCTAAACAAGCAGCAGTATAGATTCACCGTTAGTATAGAATACTAAGATTCGGGAATACGCAAAGCAGGGAGTCGCACAATATATGACGGGTTTCATCGAAACCGGACCGCCAGAAAGCAGACAAAGAAAGCAAAGGCAATTAGGCAAGGCTAGAGAACCAAAATCATCGAACGCTGGTCAAAGCTGGCTTTCTTTGCTGGGCGCGTATAAAGCAGGGAGGGTAGGAACTTCGATTTTAGGTTGGCGTATTATTCAAAGAATAACCGATAGTTTCGGTCTTCCTTTCTGTTCCCGCGTTCACTCGAACCGTTTTACGTTAGGACATTGGAAGCTGCTTGACTACCTTGGAACGTTCTCAAGATCTATTGATATCACGTGCTGAACCTTCCGCCGTCGTCGCCAAAGCGTCCCCATTTTCGTTTACTTCCTGACGCGGACCCGCTAAAAATGCGCAGCATATGACTGACCATAATTTATTTGAAATATCGGATATTCTTTAGAAGGGAAAAAAGAAACTGACAAGAAGAGGAACATAACAACCACTCATCTGGAGCGAAAAATAAGGCACACAGCTTGAAAAAAAAAATGCCTACGTAGCTGAGCAACAGATACCCCGAAGAGTCAGCTGGAAGTTGATAAAAGAAAGGAAAACGAACACCGAAATTTGAAGCCAAAGGTGGAGTGGGTATATATACAGGGATGGTCTCAGGTGGGAAATACGGAAGGCTTCGGAGGCCGAAAGCTGACAGCCAAGGAAAGCAGGAAGGAAGCAGGCACGGGATATGGGAAAGGGGTTCCGGCCGAGAAAGCGGGCTCCCCGCGGACCCATGACGCGAACCGCGGTCAATTTCCTTAACGGCTGCAGGAAGCGGACGCGAATCTAAAATAGATGGGAGAAAAGGGAAAATAGCGCTAGAAAACTCCGGAAGGAAACCCGGACCTGCGGATGCACTCATCAACAAGGTGGATGTAGAGCGGGATGCTGGAAGGTGATCGCGAACGCGAGGTTAAGTCACGGGCTCTGGGCCTTCCTGCAATCGCTTCTTTTTTCTTTCTGCATGGTTCAGTTCATTGCTTCTTTCACCCAAACGAGTGCATGCGGAGGGCTATTACGCAAAGAAGCCAAGGACGACAGCAAGGAAAGATGTACCGATATTACGTATTGATGCTTCGTATACACCTTTCGTTCTTTGAGCTTTCGTAAGGAGCGGAAAAGCTCCGGGCTGCGTTGCGCATGCGCAGTGGACTGCACCAGTTGTCGACTGCGCCATTTATAACGCCGCTATCGATTTACAGCGGTAATATGACTTCGTTCAGGACGAAGTGTCTAAAGAGAGCGTGTTATGAGGGCCAGCAATCTGTCAGCCCCACAGCTGTAAAACTCTGACTCCATC
The DNA here is from genome assembly GCF_048455015.1 of Haemaphysalis longicornis. NCBI lineage: Eukaryota > Metazoa > Arthropoda > Arachnida > Ixodida > Ixodidae > Haemaphysalis > Haemaphysalis longicornis. Next base: position 34,891 of record NW_027526269.1, read on the forward strand.
ACTTTTCTTTTATTCAAAATGATTATTGCCGCTTTTCTTACTCACTGCTGAGTGCCGCGGCAAGGCGCGCTCAGTGGGCGGATCGTTGAGAACGGCATAGCATCGACCGGGATGCACGCAGTTTCTAAAATTAATCATAACCAACACCCCAATCATCATCATCATCATCATCATCATCATCATCATCATCATCATCATCATCATCATCATCATCATCACTATCAGCATCATCACCACCACCACCACCATCATCATCACAATAATAATCTTCACATTTATCATCATCATATCAATCTATATATTCATCATCAACATCATCATCATCATCGGCGTGTCTACGCCCACTGCAGAGCAAAGGCCTCTCCCATAGATCTCTAATTATCCAGGTCCTGCGCTAACTGCGACCAATGTATCCCCGCAAACTTCTGGGTCTCATCCGCCCATCTAACTTTCTGCCGCCCCCCCCCACGCTTGCCTTCTCTAGGGATCCATTGTGTTACCCTTAATGACCAACGGTTATCTGGCCTTCGCATTACATGCCCTGCCAACGCCCATTTCTTCGCAATTTCTGCGGTTTTTTCCTTGACCCACTCCGCTCTCTTCTTGTCCCTTAATGTTACGCCTATCATCTTCCGTTCTATTGCTCGCTGAGTCGTCCTCAACTTAAGTTGAACCATTTTAGTGAGCCTTTAAGTTTCTGCCCCGTAGGTGAGTACCGGTGAGATGCAGCTGTCATACACTTTCTTCTTCATGGACATTGGTAGGCTGCCATTCATTATTTGCCATTCATTATCTATAAAAAATGTACAGTCCTGAGCTGAAGTATACGGACCATGGGAGCGGCGACCAAAACTAACCGATGCGCCATCTGGTTGCGCGGCGCCTGCTGTTGAGACCGCGCAGCGCAGGCGCGGGCATAGAGTTTCTTAGTAAGTATACTAGAGAGGAAACTCCGCCTGGTAATCCATGTCGTCGTGTGGTTTATGGGAAGACCCCCCTTTTTGGCTTGTGCTTGGCATGACAATTGGATTCTTAAGCGGCTTTCGGTATTTGCTTTCTTCACTATGCATTAACACGTCCACGAGCTACCAGGAAACCGAAATCCTTCCTGTTCTGTGGTAGCCGTGTACGGTGAAACAGCGGGCAGTGAGTGATCGCAACTGATGTTGCGATCACACCGCAGGCGAAGGACGTATGACTGAGCGGGTAATATGCCGCCGCGAAATTTGTAGCCGACAAAAAAAATAAACAAAAGGTACTTCGACGAAGGCAAGACACGACACACACGGGAGCCTGAAACTGTCCTATCTTGTCATCGTCCACGACTGTTTGAGGCTACGCTTAATTTTTCTTGTTAAACTGTAGCTGACGGTCGGTGCACCGGTTCACCACGAAGGTGACGTTTTCATAGGCATGCTCAAAAGACTTTCCAAACTCTTCAAACAACGTATTATTTGAAATATTGGTAAAGTAAATGAAATAAGGGTCTCTACTGAGTTTCCTCCCCAAATATTAACATTTTTCGTAATTACCACCTTGGCCTGCAAAATAGCAGGCACAAACGTTCCGGCAAAAATACGCGTTACTTCCTTTTTTCTTAGTTTTAAAACAGCCTCTTTTATTTTCCACTTACATAATTGCACACTATTTCTCGCCTTTTTCTGGAACTTTGTTTAAATTTTCGGTCACTAAAACGTTTCGATCCAAGCCAATGATGAAACTTTGCCGAGCGCATGACTTAATGGCGGTCCATTGCGACACAGACGGCCTTGATGTGAGCCTCTTAGACGCTAGCGCCAGATTCCTCTCTATACTCGGTGACAAGTTAAGAACGGCACCGATGATGATGATGATGATGATGATGATGATGATGATGATTGCTATTGGTTTCCCCTTTGAAGCGGGGAGATGACATGTCATCTTACCAAAAAGGACTAATATAACCATTTTTTACACTCTTGGTTTAATACTAGCGCTGCTTAGGGCAGGCACTAAAGCTTATTAGGCCCGAAATACTTTTTTTTCCCTGTTACAGGTGGTAACTGTCCTAGGCAATATTCCCCTCCCTGCTTTTCGTCCACCAGCATTCTAATCTTCTTTTCGTCCCCTCGACAGCCTTGAAGTTAACTTCCTCTCTGATACCCTTAAATCCTAGGGCTTCTGGAAGCCCAATATTCCCTTCATGTAGAGTTGGATGGATACCCTCACATTCTAACACTATATGCCGCATAGTTTCTGTTTCTTTTCCGCAGACCACACATACCCCATCATTTTGTGAATACTTCCCCACAAAACTCTTAGTTCGCAGGCAACCTGAAGTTGCCGGAAGTTGCCGCTGTGCCTTATCACCGTAGCCGGATGTTTCTCCGCGCTGCGCAAGTAGGGCCTACTGGGAATATTTTGAACATGGCGTGAGCCGTTCCCGTGATTTTTTGGACTTAATATGCTTATAAACAACTCCAGTGACGACAAATAAACTGCGTGAGACAAGGCAGACGATATCACGCATTCATAGCAAACCCCTTTCAAAACGCGCGCGCACTGACATCACGGGTCCGGCGCTTTGGCGGAGTGATACACTACATGAGGTGGTGCCGTTCTTGAGTTGTAACCGAGTATAGTGTATATTGTAATAAACTCTATGGGCGCGGCCAACCAGTATTGCATGTCACGGCCGGGCTAGAGCGACGGCACGCTGTGTTCATAGGGCCTTCGCAGCCTCTATGTTCGCAGCGACGGCGAGAACAATGCAGACCAGTCTCGACGTAAAGTTCCGCCGCTCTCCGCATGGGGGCTGCGGGAGCCTACCACTGCCTGGTCCTTGCGCGCTTGCATTTGAAGGCTGTTTTACGCGCGCGCGGGCTGTTTTCGCAGCGTTCGTGCTTATGTGATTTATCAGAGGTCATATTGGAGCAGAATTTCGTAGCTCCATTATGCTATTGCGGCGAAACCTGCATGCTGGACGCCGGACTTCGACGAAAGTTTTGTCAGGGCCAGACAACGCCGGACAACGAACGATATTGACCATTTATTCGCCATCAGGGGCGGATTTGTGGGTGCGCCCTAGAAAGGTGGGAGGTTTTTTTGTAGGGGTAACGATGATATTCTACTAGACGATAATACTAATATTAATATTAATAACAATATTTTATTATTCAATCGTGTTTTCATACGCTCCCTGGGATTGCCAATAGGCCTTTCTGGCGCCGCCGAAAGATGGTTAATACTTACTATTAGTATAACTATTATGCACATTATTGTATTATTATAATGTAATAAATAGGGCTGGGCGTCGATTAGAAATTTTAATTCGATAGATTGAACAATGTAATAATTATTCAATTAGTCGGACGTGTTCATTTAAAAATGGCTTAGAAAGGGGCCATTTTTAATGGTTGTTTCTATTGGATTGTCGATCGTACTGACTACAGGTCATTTTATGCGATCAATGGTAACTCGTCCATGCAGTTGCAGAGGGCGAGAAATTCGTTGACAATTCGATCCGACAGCAGGGAGTTTCTTTTCTTGTTGGCAGTCATTCCGGCTGTGCTGATCAGCACAGCACGCGAGGGTGTGTTCAACACACGCTCGCGTTGAGGACAGGACGTGACTGGGACCAAAAATGGCGTTGAGGTCAGCGGGACGCACAGCAGCCTTTTTTACATAGGGTTCGAGTTCCAGAAAGAAGGAATTTATGGGCATCGCACCCTTCCAAGGGATCCAGATCGTCGTTGGCGCTTGGCTCGCCTGGACTTCAACCAATTAACTGATTAAAAAAAATAAAATTGACCACATCTTTCCGCGGGGGAAACCATGGCGTGATACGACGCATCTGGGCGGTGCTTGTTACTGTTTCGCCGACCATCGCGGTAGCAGACCTGTTAGTCTCCATTCAAATCATCGGTGGTCATCGGATGTCATCGGAGCGGCGGCGGTGGAGCGACTGAGCGGAGCGGCGCAGTTATCGCGTTTATATGTACCGCGCCTTAACGGTGAGGGGAATGAGAGAGAGTAGCGCATGCGCATGTGTTAACCGAGCGCTAACGCGCGCTGTGCATGGCGAGGGGAGCGAGCGCTAACGCAAGATGGCGCTGCGGTGAGAGCGGCGTTACCGCGCAGCTGGCGTGGCGAGGAGAATCGGGGAGAGGCGTGCGGACTACGGATGGATGGAGGGACAAGGCGAGTCAAAGAGATGCGTCGCATCTAATAGGGACTAGACCATTATTATATTAATTGGAAGGTTTATCGACGAATCGCCCACCTCTAGTAATAAAAAAAGCCTTTACTTCTACTTATAATGTACAAAAGAACGCAGTAGCAACTACATTCGGGGAGAGTGAGCGCGCGTAGCCACTGCTTCTGTCCGTCAAACGAGCAGGGCAAAATTATATAAGTTATGCGCAATTCACGATAGCACGTATACAACAAATCAGACACAAGAAAAAGCAAACGGCTCTCATACCAAACGATCATAATTTCAGACAACCTATCAAACTGATGTAATTTTCACGTGTTGCTGCCAGTCGCTGGACCTGTTGCTGCCAGTCGCTGGAATTGGTGGTCAGAATCAACACACTTGACGGAGCATAGCTTCAAGCAGTCGGTGCTGCGTGGTACCAGAATGCCTCCACGCCAGAGGATGACGATGCGCCCGCCTCTTTGCGCTGCTCATAGTTGCCTTGCGTTCAGGGTTAAATCGCGAAGCTGATAGCTGGCTTGGGTTGTGCATGTTACGTCCCAAATAAACTGTCCGAATAAACGCGTTTCCAGCCTGCCTCCTGCCCTTCAGTTCGCAGGTTGTAATCCACCAACGCTTTTTCTCCGGCATGGTATACCTTAACAACCGCTGTGCTACTTTTAATAAGCAACCTATGACAATTACAGTATTCTTTAAGCAATGTGCACTCAACCTGCATACGAACCCGAAACATTGAAACTAGCAAAGACGAACCAGTTACGAGTTGAGAGCAAGATTAGTAAAATTTTCTTGGAACTAATCTGTTGCACTTAGTGGCGGGTGCCCACAACAGCTGAGTACTCGGGATTTCAGTTCGGGGGGAGGGGGGACCTGAAGGACCACAAAAGTAAATAAAACAAAACAAGCGAAGGAAAATTTGATTGCTGCAGTGAGGTGGATGTCAAATTTTTCTTCCCCGACACTTACTCCGCCTTGGGGTTTTCCCGTAAATCTGGCCAATTAAAATAAAAAACGAACACAGAAAGAGCCAAAGGTAAAAATTCATACGGGTGATTCCGTCCTCTGTCTCATTTTCCAATTATTTCAATCATTTGTTTAGAGAAATTGCATATATACATACACCGAAGCCGCGTATGGCTGGTGCGTAGCGTGCGACACAAAATAATGATCGGAAGTCATTATTCGTTGATGAGCATGGAGTTGTCTTCGCCGTTTGCTTCCTACCTCGTCCCCCTTCCCCCTCTCTTGCGTAGGCCCATAGCCAGGATTGTGGGAAAAAGAAAAAGAAAACAAGAGCAGCAGCGGCGCATAGCTTGCCCGCGGTGTGGGAGACGCGTGCGTCAGCAGAGTGGGCTCGCAGCGCCGGCTGCACGCAGCGGCCGCAGGCAGGAACTAGGTTCTTTGGAAGACCGTACCATACAGTTTCTTACAAAATTGTCACGTAGCCAAAGACTGCCCAGTTGTCTTCAAGGAAAACAAGTTTATTGGAGCGAACTTGTGCTCCAATAACAACTCAGAATACACAGGCGGCGAAGCAGCAGTCAACAAAGTGACATGCGCAAGCGAGCGTCGGAGATCGGAATACCGCGGGGTCTGCTCTGCAGGCTTTTTATCTTTCGGCACGCGTGGTTCTCGAACCATCGATTCACATTTAAAGCATTGTAGGTCCAAGATGATTATTCCAGGCTGTTCACGTTAGTTCGGAACGCTCTCCCTATCAGAAGAGATAACACATGCGGCACAGAAAAAAAGAACGGAACACGCGCTTCCCTTGGCAGAGAAATAACACAGACCGGCGCAGCCGGGCAGTAAAAGCAACACATAAATAAACAAACTCAATGCACGGTTAGCGGCAATATACACTTACTAAGAAACTCTATGGGCCGTGCCAACGCGCACACGACGCCGCTCTAGCCCGGCAGTGTGCATGCATGCCACTATCACTTGCTCCTTCGCGACTGCCTCTTGCTCGGATAAATCAGCGCCAAGGGAACCCCGCCGCGCAGTTAGGAGAACACTGCCGGGCACCGCCATATCATTGAAAACGGTGCGACTCACCTGATATGCTCCAATGGTGCTACGCTGTCACTTATAGCGTGCTGTGGCTGAGTTGGGCTTGTAGCCTTTCTTGTTCTTCGGTATCACAAGGTCGCAGCGGGTAAGCATTGCAGTAAATACATCCGCACCGAAGGAACAACCAACGTGGGTGCTTTTTCTTGGCTCAAGATGCTGTTCGGTCGATTGATTGATTAAGCCTCATCGCCGACGCAACGCAGGCGATGAGGCGCTCCGTAGTGGAGGGCTCCGGATTAATTTTGACCACCTGGGGATCTTCAACGTGCGCCGAAATCTCGTACACACGGGCATTCTTGCTTTTCGCCTCCACCAGAAAAGCGGCCGCCGCGGCCGTGAATCGAACCCGTTACCTCGTGCTCAGCAGCACAACGCCTTAGCCACTGAGCCACCGCGGCGGGTACGATGCTGTTCGGGCTATTTTGCTTGTTTAGATATATTAGCACTTGCTACAGGGAAAACTTGCGCCTTAATGAAAAAGACATCCCATTAGTTACTTAGATTACAATGAATCCTATCCTATTCAGCTGTCTTCACGCCCCTGTCACCGAATCCCGAAATTGTTCACATCACACCTTGTTATAGCACTTCGATTTTCGCAAAGGACACCCACCGAATCGAGCATAGCTACTTATTCGTGACCAATGTGTCGGTGTGTGCATGCTTGGGGCAATTAGGATATTTCACATAAACTGAACAGCTGAAAAAAAAGCCAAAATACAACACGGGTAGTTGGTCGGGTCAAACAGCACATCTTGCTTTTGGAGTATTTAATAACTTCATCGAAATTATCAAAACCAAAAGTAAAAAATGGCGGCCCACTAATTCATTGATAACAGGAATGCATCGAGCGAGCTGACCTGCCCACATTGCTTTATTTCTTAGTTTAATAAACTGAAGTCATTAAGATGTAGGATATATGAAAAAACGGCTGGCCATTTTTTTTTTCCTATTTTTCCAAAGGAATTGAGCAAATTAGCTTGAGAAACTAAACGCAATCATTTCTAGTCAACAATTTTAGCTACTTTTGTGTGATTGATGAAACTTGGAATTATTACACAATTATCCTTGCAGGCAGAAATGTGGATGCTGTAAGGCAATTCTCACAGTGCTTCCGGCGAACCTTGTGAGGCTGCTCACAACGGGTTTGGAAGCAGTACTGTTCTTTAGTTGGCGGCAGGGTTTGGAAAATAAAAAAAAGAAATTTGGGAGTGTGGCGGAAGGACCCACGCAGTCCGAAGGGTCTTCACAGGCCCCTTTGTACAATGCTTTGTAAATAGTACGTGTAAATAAATTGTGTTTTTTTAAGCATACCGTCGTTTGATTGCCGCATGCTCTCGACCATAAGCTAGTAATCTTTATATCTTCAATCATCGACTGACCGATCCCCCTTTGGATCAAATCCTTCAATTTTGACTCATGTCACAGAAGTGCGCAAGAACTGCTAATACCGTTTTTAAGTACAAATATATCTAATTGAAGAATGTGGTTTGCATGCGTTTCGATACTCGCTGGGAATTCAAAGCGTTGTTCAGTGGTATCTCATATCACAGTGGAGGTTCTGAACACCAATTGTATGTGTGCGTGCCTCAAACATGAAAAAAATTGCGAAGCTGTGGTTTGCCGAGCAGTTGCGAAATGGCGCATATGCCATATACGATAAACGGACTTTCATAAAGCAATGCAGTACATACCTAAACACCGCAACATTTGTCAACGCCTTAGCATGTAAGGTTAGCATGGATAATTTTTCAAGTTCGCTTACATTCTCAGGGCGCTATAATTTCGCAACTATCCTCAAACCTGGCAAAGATGGTGTTTTGTCTGGTTTTCTTCGACTGCACAGTGATTTTTTTCTGCTTCATTTTCTGCTTCAACATATGACGCGGAAGAGGTGAAAAAAAAAAAAAAAGAACGGCTGCGGCTTCGCTTAGCTAAGCTTGGATATGCATAACCAAAACTTGGCCTAGTCTGGTTGGATCTTGTGTTCGCTTGGTTAACCTTTGATGTAGCTGATAGCTGACCACGGCTCTAAGCCGCTCGGTCCCGTGCAACGCTCACAGAAGGAAGGCCGGCCTCGCTTTCATCCCCGCCGAACGCGGCGCAAGACGAGTCACGTAGTCCGACAAGGTCCAGCGGGGCATGCGTAGGACGCTGCGGGGGTAGTCGGCTGCCGATCAGCTGATCGGCCGCAACCGCTGCCCTAGGTTGAGCAGAACGAGTGAAAACGGGGCCAATTGTGCGCAGCGAGTGGGCCCGGAGAATCACGTGACGCGCTTCGTGGGGCGTGTTTCCGGTCAAAAGGTGAACTTTCGAATTCGCGGCAAAACCGCAGCACGAAAGTAGTAAAGCTTTGCTTTAAAAAAGCTTCAAGCACGAGATAATCACCAGCGCGCCAACTCTGCCAGCGGAGCAGCGTTGCCGCCGATTGCGCCAGCGCGCCGTTTCCGCAGAAAGTGTCTTGACCAGCAAACAGCGAAGGAACAGCGAGGTTTCCCTGGCGTCCATTTATCGGAGCGTGAGGCAATCGCGAAGAAGAGAGCGATAGCGGCATGTGTGCTGTACCACGGGGCGGCCTCTCTCGCATCCACCATGGTCCCACGTAATTCGCGCCAGCAGCGCCAAATCCTCCCTTAGTAGTACGTGGCCTCTGAGAAACGTTGCATTAATCGCCATGGCAACGAGTGGCGAGGGGGGAAAGGGCGTTTGCTGACGTCGCGGGGGTTGCTGACGTCATTTTTCCCGTGGCAGTCAGGCGAGGCCGCCGCGCCCCGGCCCCTGAAACCGACGCTCGCCCAACTTTCGCGACTGCTGCCGGTCGCTGCCTCATGGCCCGCGCGGCAATGGCACCAGGCGCGAAAGTTGGACGAGCGGCGGCGATGACTCGAAATGGCCGTCGCCCGTCGTTTGTTATGTGTGCAGTAACGTGTTTAATAATTGAACAAAGGAAAACATGTAGGTAATCGTATGTTTTCTGGTGTCGAATTGTTGTCTTTGTGGCGATATTAATTGGAGTGTTACACAAACATTCTTTTCGCTTTGCGTTTATTCAAAATTCATATGAGGACGTCTTTGATTCGAAGTCATGAAAACACATGTACTACACTCATATATTGCACATGCATTTTATGTACACAGTATTGGACTAAGCAAAAATATGACATGCAAATTTAGGCACCATATTGTACAATAGGAAAAAACCGTGCTACATACACATTTACAATAACACGGTTAGGCGGGCTAGTTGGTATTCTGAATTCATGGCTGTAACTTTTGCGCAACTTTAGACGAAGACAGATACAGGTCTTCGTGTCCCTTTTTGTATCTGTCTCCGTGTAAAGTTGCGCTAAAGTTACAGCCATGAATACACATTTAGCTACACAATACTTGATTACGAAAGAACTTCGAAAGTTGTAGTCCTTACACAGATTGGTTTTTTTTTCGCGCACACCTCGGCGGGAGAAGAAAAGAACTTGAAAGTTCCACTCAATGTATACTTATTTCTTGGGCTCACCCTCTAGACAGGAATGTTCTTTAGACATTAAAAAAATTCGTTTCAGTTCAGAGACACAATAATTGGGAACCTATATGTTAAATGAAAGCACGCACACTTATGCTCCAAGCCCTGCCTTTCGGGCGAGTTAACGCAAACTCCGAAAGAAAGCGTTGACCCGCCCATTAACCTGCATACACTTCCGAGAAATCATGTTCACACCAACAAAATGCAGCCATAAAAAACTGTTGCGACACAATGACCGCACTGTAGACACTCATTGCTGGATTATATCTACGTACAAAAACAATGCGCAACCATGTGCACGTCGTAGAACACAGAACAGAAATCGAACGCACCCGTCTTTTCTTCTAATGACGCGTGAATTAACAGACTGCTTACCGGGGGTGGGAGGGAAAGCGGGTGGGAAGGGGGAGGGGGGAGGAGAAGACACACAGAAAAAAATCTTTCCTGTGTTGTAAGCCGCAGATATCGGCCAGGATGTTACAAGCTACAATCTAGCTCGTGTTTGGGCAGCGCCTCTTATCTCATCCTGTCCGATACGGCATGACCATTCTAACTTCAGAACTATGGAACACCAAACCCACTCGGATAAGATGACAAGACGCGGGCGCGCAGTTTAGATTGAACAGCAAAGCCGGCAATGCTACTTGGTTTTATTTATTTATTTATTTATTTATTTTTTAATGAGCGAAACGCATGCAATGGCGGCTACAGACAACGCATGTATTTCGGTATGGCCTTCTACTGCTTCATGTGAAAATCAACTTGCATTGAACACCGCGGTGTCACGTCAGATTTTTCGGAGCACTGAAGCAACTCTTGGCAGCAGTTTCGCCGCAAATATACGTTTTGGAACAAGACGGCGGAGGAAAAAATGCTTAGGGCGCCGCACCTCTACGCCTCCAATCGCTGTGGTAGTAGATACGCCGTGAAAGGCAAGAAGTGCGTACAGTTGAGCTTGCCTTCTTTGTGAGCAGGTACGTCGTGATGACATTGGATGGATTGAGGAAAGTCACCGGAGGAAGCGTCCAATTAAGTCGCAAACCGTCCTCTACTTGGGGCCCAAACCTAGACTCATACCTGCTGCACGAAACAACAAAAAATACCTTGATAAGTATACTGAATCGACGTTCCAGCAGTTACTAAGGCAATCAAAAAACGGCAATGCCACCACAAATTGATCTTGCGCGCAAGAGTGTGCGTGCCAAAGACGCGTTTACTTCTACTAAATCTTTGCGTACCTGCACAGCTGTGATATATTTGCACATTACTTTCCACTCCAAGAGGAGTGACATGTCTTATTAACGTCACGTTAGATGCGCGAAATATTTTGAAAACAGAAGAGTGCAATCGGTCGGCTTTTAAGGAATTCACTATAACTTGTACAAAGCTAATTTGCTTACCTGTCGTCTTTGGAGAAGGCGAGAAACTTGGCCGAACTGTACCGCCATGTGTTGCTGCACCACAGAGCTGCGCAGGAGTGGTAACGCTCCTTCCTACGCTGCCCCATATTTAGAATACATTCGAACGTATTTTATAATGTAGCGAAACTTTCAGCCCATGGAGGCGTTTAGGCAACTAGCGCAGCCCGTCGCACGCCGGCTCGCTCACGCACGTACCGAACTGGCCCGCCGTGCGTGCCGAGAGAAAGAAAAAAAAAATATTGGCGCCAGTGAGCTGTTGCGCATGCGTGAGGAGGCGCGGAAGCGTTGACGGTGTGGAAAGAAAGAAACGCTGAGGGAAAGGGAAGGGCCACGCCGCAGCACCGTGCCGCTAGGATCGCCACAATTTCGGAAACCGAAACTAGCCAAAGTCGCCGACTAGTGGCTGTACTGCTAGGTCGCGCCTGCGCTGTGCGCGGTCTCGACAGCAGGCGCCGCACAACCAGACGGCACAGCGGTTACTTTTGGCCACCGCTCCCGTGACCCGTATACTTCAGCTCACGACTGTACGTAAGGGCTGTTTGCAGGGTTCATGCGCGTACTGCACTCTGAACACCCGCTAAAGTACAAGCGAAAACTATGGATTCTTTATCACACGCAATCGCTAAATCAACCAGCCGCATTAAAAATAAAGCTGTGGCGTAATTCCTAAAGCATGCACCCCACTTCATATCTTTTAGTACTAGCAGCAAAAGGAAAATCCTAATTTTGAAGCCTCGGTCGAGCATTTTCAATCAGAAGACACTCTTGAGACGTAAGAAACACAATCAAGTTTAGGACTGGGCTAGCAAATCTTGTCGGAGAGAAAAATTGAAAGAAAGAAAATAAAATAAAACATGGCGGTAGCAAGGCTCGCAGGAGAAAGGGTCGGAAAAGCGGAGGCGGGAAATAATAACCGGAGAAAGAAGAGGAAAATATGATACGCGAAAATAAGTAGGAGAGGTAAAAAAAATAGACGTGGTGGGCACATTCGAACGTTATGAGTCAAGGCACGAACGATCAAACGATTGTGACATAGTGACAACCAAGACCCCCCATCCCCCTCCCTATCTTCTCCATCGAGGTGCAAAGTAAAAACGTAACAACAACGCCTTCCGATAAAAATAGAGCAGGAACAACGATAAGTCATGGCGAGCGTTATGAAGAGGCGGAACGGTGGGCGAACGCGAACGAATAAAAAGAAGGGGTGCGCGAAAAAGATACGCAGCACCAACACGTTGGTTCAGGAGCGTGTGGCCGTAGCACCGCGGAGTTATAACGGCAACGCCGCACCCATGCACAGAGCCTGTGCCACCACCTCCCCGTAACCGGTCGGCCTCACCTCCTCCCATTTCACTTAGGGAGCCCCGCAAGCAGGCAAACCCCGCGGGAAAGAAGCTGTTCCTGGCACACGCCAGGAACACCTACCAGACGAGAAAGCCCTAACGAAAGCCCAACACTACAACTGGGTTCGGTTGCTCTCCCCGACTCGTCTAAAAACGTCCACTGTAACGTTTGGATACAGTTTTGAAAGCTTACCATTTCGCAGTGGGTTTGTCTCTACGGCTTATGTTCGGGGAGCGTGGCTTTCGTCGCATCTATGTGGCGTTTTCAGCGGCATCATCGCTGAGAGCGATGCGTAAGAAGAGGGGCATGAATGTTCCCGTTAGCGATAATGGCTAGCAGACGTACGTCGCCCTCCGCCCTCCCAACTCCGTCGCTTCCATCAAAGCCTTTTAGAGAGCCCAAGAAGAGAGAAGCCCGTGCGTCGTACGCCACAGCCTGAAACGCGACCACGCAGTTCACGGCGTTCCGGCTGCCTCCGGAACAATTGTAAGCGACCATGGCCGTCGAGGTGAACGGAGCCAGTTACCTGCTAGGAAAAGTAGGATGATCCAGGTGGAATTTTTACCTGTGAGGTACGTACGTGCATTATGATAGGGGCCAGAAAGAAGGGAAGGATGTAGAAGGAAGGCAGGAAAGGTTACCTGGCTAGAGCCTAGTTTGCTATCCTGCGCGTGGGAAAGGGGAAATTGGGAAAAGAGACAAACGAAAGAAGGAAGAAAAGTTGGAGCAGACAGGTATGCCCAGCGCTGAAGCCCTAAACGTTCAAGTTCAGTGATTGCCACTGGAGGCTTTCAGTCTACAGTATGGTGTTTAAGTTCGTCGCCGGAGGAAGCGTAAGAGTTCCTTAGTCGCCTTCTGAGCGGATGACAAAAAAGGCCAGTTACACAGAATCTTCTTTGGAAATGGCCGTCGAGAGTCCAGGCTCCTCTACTTTCTTTCGGGCGAGTAGCGTGGGCACTCGCATAAAACGTGGCGTATCCTCGCCGGCGTGCCGCATGTTTCACACTCCTCACTCGCCGCCATTCCTATTAAGTATGAGTAAGCATTTCTGAATGCCACCTCCAGCCACATACGGCAAAGAAGGATTGCGTCAGACCATGGGAGGCTTAGTGGAAGGGGACGTTGCAGGTGCGGGTCAAGGGCCCCAATACGGGCACGTATGAATTCTTCTGTGGACTCTTGAGAGCTTGTTGTTTTCCGGGCAAGTATGCGGAGGGCCCTAGCTGCGTCCGTCCTAGGCAATGGAATGAGTACAGTCGTCGCTGTTTGATGCGCCAACCGAGCGGCAGCGTCCGCACTTTCGTTGCCGGCAATGCCCCAGTGACTGGTCGAGAAAAATACGAAAGAAACAACAAGCCAGGACACAGCTCACCTTGTCGATTTATACAGGTGTCAGGGCAGCACCATCAACGGAAGGCATATCGCACGATACATAGAGTTTCATACTAATAAACACTAGAGGGAAATCTGGCGCCACTGTCTAGGGGAGCCACGCTTCAGCGAGCGTTCCGTCATGTACCGGGCAGGCACGTTCCACTTGTCCTTGGCATGGCTCACGAACAGGCTGAAAAGTGTCCTATGGCTGCAAAAATGCAACAATATTACTGGAGAAGATTAATAGAATTTGTTTTGTTATTGTAAAATTAAAGCTACAGAAAGATGCATTTGTCAGGTATTATTTAGAAGCTTCATGCAAGATGAACAAAAAAAAAAAATAATGTTACCCGTTTTTATTGATTTTGGCTTCAAGACGAAAAAGAAGCCGTATGGCTAGCTAAGCCAAGGAGCCGAGGAACGTCGCTGGCTGCAACGGCGCCGCCCACGGCGGCCCGCGAATGCAGCGCCAGGTTTCCCTCTAGTATATATTAGTATGAAACTCTATGGCATGATAGTCCTCTCCAAAGCCTCAGATTGGGAAGAGGCGGGCTTTGATCGCGCATATATGTGGTCTCCGTAGCTTTTAGCAAAAAACGAAAGGATAACAGGGAGATGGCCGGATTGGAGGCACGAAAGAAGGAAGAGGCAACAAAGCAGCGCTTCCGGCTTTGAGCCCGCCAGCGGTTAACACTCGCAACGCGGTTACGGACTTCCTCGGAGCGTCAAAAAGAAGGCGAAGCTGGCGTAATGACGCCTTGGTTGTGCGCGGCTGAAGTGGTCTGGCCGTGGTCGTTGAGCGGCACTAGCGAAATATAGCCGATCAAGATGTATGATGAACCATATTTCTTCTCTGCCTAAGTTAGGATGTCACAAACTTATGGTCTTTTCACGTCGCGAAATCGAAGGGAGCACGAAAGCTGCACCGCATTTTGGTTTTAAAGACACGATAGCCTTTCTTGGGCTACTTAAACCCAAAAATTTTGGTCTGTCTGTATGTCTGTCTGTCTGTAACTCGATTCAGCCACCCAGCCAAAGTAAAAGAAAGCCTGCACAATAGTCTTATATAATTCCAGCTAAATGTACCCGTCTAGGTCCAGTGTAATGTTCATACTTGTCAACATTGTTGAAGAAGAACAAGGCATTACGCAAATATAAGACAACAAATGAATTCAGAAGAGATATTCGCAGTGTTCCTTTAGAAAATAGCATACATGCTTGATTTTTGCAAAATTAAATACTTCATCAACTGCAGAAAAAAAAAATCACTCCGCCGTCGCCTGCTGTCGCCCGCTCCACTATAGCTTCTGGCGCCGTTTTAAGAAATCGACCGGCAACAGTTACAAAAGGTTCTACTAGATGGGTCCCACGTTCTTCTTGGAACGCACGTGGAGTAAGGCAACATGGTTCTATCAACGTTGAAGTAGGGCGCCTCGATTCACGCGCGTCTCCACCGTACGGCAGCGTTGGCATCGAGACACCCGGCCTGGAGCAGTGAAACGCGGTAAATTTAAAATGATTTAAGCAAACATTTGGCGTCCTAACCTCGGGAGGAGCGCGACGCAAGAGGAACAACATGAGAGGTGAGCGGGAAAGCGAAGGGAGGCATTTACTTGGCAAAAGTGGATAAAGACTAACATCTTTTGTCGACATTTGCAACGAAAGGAGCAGATACGCGGCCAATTTCTTCTTTGTCCTTCTTGGTTGAGCACAGATATAGTTGTCAGTGAAAGCAGAGAGGACACGACACAGCGTGCGGTCATTCGAAACGCCTTGTAGCCACTGCTTTTACTTCCTTATCATTGAGCTCAATCCCCGCGGTCCCTAGGGACGCGCAATCCACATCGTGTTTCTTTTTTTCTTTCAACCCATGTTGGGGGGAGGCGCAGAGCATGCCCCATGTGGGATTCAACAATTGGGTTTAAGGTACACAGTTATGCATTTTAGAGTCACCACATGCAGATACACACACCCAAACCATTTGCTACAGCAGCGGTCCTCTAATGGGGGTCCGCGGACACCAAAAGGTCCGCGAGGGCATTTCAGGGGTACGCGAAACTCTCCAAGAAACTTTTCAAACCCCCGCACCAATTCATTTTTCCTTTTGATTAAACTTTGCTGGAAACGCAGAAACGTGACTTTGCTACATGACCTTTAATTCTTGGCGTTGCTAGTAAAGCGCAGCCCGTGGTTAAAAATGTGCTTTTTTTTGCACGGCACACCAGCTCTGCGAAAAACCAGACACACAAAAGGCAGGTTGTATGTGTTCAAGCGACTATTGGCTGCAAGAGCAAATTGTTGGACAAAATGACACGCAAGAGAATGAAAGACCGACACAAAAGGCGGGCATTCATAAGTATGTTGGAGGCTTTAGCTGCAAGTGCGAATTCTCGGAAAATATGACACGATCAATATAGTTCATCCTGGTGTCCTCCATCACTTCTGCAAGCCCGAAAGGGGTCCCCCACAGACTCTAGGTTGAGAACTGCTGTGCTACAGGACAAAATGAGCGGCTTTATTTGCGCACGCATTCCTGGCGGCTAAATTATTCTGATGACGTAAACCAAACTAAGAGTGCGTAAATTAAGCGAAAATTTATTTACCTAACCCAAACCGGACCTTAGTTCACTGAAGTGTTCATATTCAACGGAAAATGACACCAAGCATTTATATTATTTCTGGCCTTCGCTAAGCGTTGTGAAATCTAAGTTTGACGAAATCTCGTCTGGTCGGGGTGAAAGACTCATAGTTGAAGAAACTGGTTATCGCCGACCAGAGGTGTAGTTAAAACAGGCCAAAAAGGACGTTTCGGCAGTGAAAAGGTAGTGAACAAGGCTTCGATAAGGCGGCCGAAACGTCTTTTAAGCCTGTTTTAACTACACCTCTGGTCGGTGATAACCAGTTTTTTCAACTATGGATTCGCTAAGCGTTGCCCCACCCGTTAACTGATTGACCTGCATACCCCGCTGCGGTAACTAAATGGTTACCGGATTGTGCTGCTCAGTACAAGGAGCGGGGTTCTATCCCGTCCTCGGCGGAAGTTTTTCAGACGGACGAGAAAAACAAAACGTTCCTGGGTCGCGATTTCGGGGCAGGTTAAAGATCTCTAGGCAGTCGAAATATTCCGGAGTCCTGCGCCATGGCAGTCCTCATAGCTCGGGTGTAACTTCGGCGCTCAAAACGCTCAAAAGCGGAAATTCAAAGTAGAAAATCGCGGGCCATCTCCACTAAACTGAAACCCGGGGAGGGGCGAACCATGCGGTGTATAACTGCATTCTTGGCGCCTTGGCGTTTTTCCCAACGGAGGCGAAACCGCTGAAGGGTACAGGTATACAGCTTTGCTGTAGAAGTCTCTTGCCTTTGAAGCACGAAGCTCTCTAGCGCGAGGCGTAAACGAGTGTCCCGCTGTGTTTTAAAGACTATAGTCTTTCTTGGGCTACTTAAACGCAGAAATTTTGGTCTGTATGTCTGCCTGTTTGTGACTCGATTCAGCCACCCAGCTAAAGTGAAATAAAATCTGCGCAATAGTCTTATATACTCACAGCCAAATGTAAATGTCTAATCCCGGTGTCAGCGTTCACACTTGTCAACATTGTTGAACAATAACAAGACATTACGCAAATATAAGGCAGAAAATCAATACATAAGTGATATTTGCAGTGTTACTTTATTCAAAAATTAATGGATGCTTGGTTTTTACGATAGCAAATTAAATACTACATCAACGGGCAGAAAACCGTCGCCTGCTGTTGCCAGCGCTACCTTCTGACACATTTAAGAAATCAAACGGTAATTGCAACGAAAGGTTCCCCTAGATTGGATCCACGTTCCGCTTGGAAAGCTCGTGCAGTAAGACATCGTGGTTCTGTAACTCTTGGAGTGGGGTTCCTCAATTCACGCGCGTCTCCGCCGTACGGTAGCGCTGGCATCGAGACACTCGCCTTGGAGCAGTAGAACGCGGTAAATTCAAATTGGCTTGAGCATACCTCTAGCGTGTTACCTTGGGAAGAACGAGACAGGAAAGGAACAGCATGAGAGTGTGAGCGGGAAAGAGAAGGGAGGCCTTTACTTGGAAGGGGCGCCAGTCGACTATCGTCTTTCGGCGACATTTGCAACGAAAGGATCAGATACACGGCCGTTTTTTTAGTACGCGCTACCGTTCTAGCGCGAGGCGTAAACGAGTTTCCCGGTGTTTTGGTACCGTGACTACATGAGACGAACGACGATTACGACGACAGGAAACGCCAACAGCCCCAGCGAGGCTTCGCCCCTAAAAGCGGCTTTTAGGGGCGAAGCTTCGGCTCGAATAAACCAGCGCCTGTAGAGGGTGCTCTGCCTCAAGGCCAGTCACCATGCGGGAAAGCAAGCGAAACCGCAAAGGCCGCCCGAGTTTCCCACTTAAAATCGGTATTTGTTCTAGGAATAATTCACATGTTTCTTTAACTCAGCGTTCCAACCTTATAATTTTCCTCTCTGCAAACATCAGAGAAGGTAAAAAAAAAAAAATTGGAGGACGCAATTTCGTGCACACTTCTCATTCTAGAAAAGGCTGAGATATACAAATGACGGCTGAAGAAGCTTGAGGAGAGGACGTAAAAGGCGCTATTGAGCTTCAGAAAGAACAACTGCAAGAGTAGAGTAGCCGGGAGAAAAATTAACTGAAATGTGGAGTGAAGTCTGCACATTAATCCCACTACAAGCGCGCACCACACAGAGAGCCCAGAGAGCAGAGAGAAGTGAACGAAACGGCACAACACGGTGCAGCGCCAAGAACCTTTCTGACAACAACAACAAAAACGCGTAGCCCTCTTACCTGTTGGCTTGACCTTCTTTGGCTCAGCTCGCGAGCGGCTCTGCGCATGCGTACCGAGCGAGGCGGCGCAGAGCAACAAAGGGAACGGTGCTGCCAGCAGGGAAGATTTGCGCTCCTCTGTGTTGCTGGCTCGGCCCTATTCCCTTCAGGCTGGCTTCCCACAGGGAACGCATACTTCGCAATCGGCACAGCAAACCGTCTTAAAGGGACACTGAAGTGAATTTGTCAAGCTCCCGTTTTTGCTTGCACTGCGTAGACTGGCTCAAATTAGCACACTTTTCATCGTTTATTCGGTTGACAAATCGGTAATTATTTTACAAAGCGCGAAAGAAGAAAAACTACCATGCGCGGTTTGCGGCGGCCGCACCAACTAAAGCTGTGACGTTAGGAGGAGCGGACACGTGATTGGAATTGGACGATGCCCAAGGTGAGCAACCAAACAAGTTTCGGTTTCGGTTTCGGTTCTGTAAAACACAACCGTTGGCGTTGTTGGATGGGCATTCTCAATAACTCAGTAATCATCGTACCGCGCTTCTGCCATGTTGTCAGCTGTAAAAATGCATAAAGATAAGCCTCCTAGGACGGATAGGAATCATAGCATTCACTAGCCGAAACCTACGCAGTGCATGAACGCCCTCCGCGTACCCGCAGACGCCCAAATGTCGTGCGCTTTTCCCCCATATTTGTAGCTTGCCTCCCTCATGCCTGTGTCGTAAAAAGCGTGTTCGCACCAGGCCAAGGGTCTGTTCATTCTGGCCTGTGCCCACTGCCTGCAAGCAGTCGGTGGTTATGGCAACAGCACGCCAACGAGAACTCGCTAGCGCGCCAGTGCCAGCCTGCGCGCGTTTTGTGAACTAGTTCGTGGAGCCATGAACGTTGCGGCCCAAAAAAAGCGAACTCAATATAGAAAACATCGGCGGAAAACGAAAAAGTTAACTTCCAAAAAAAAAAAAAAAAAAAAAAACACGTACCGCGGGGATTCGAACTCGTGACTTGCAAAATACTTGTGGTGGCACACCTAGCAACCCAGACCGCTCGGCCACGGAGCGGGCTCCGCTGGCATTGGTAATATAGGGTATATATTGTACAACCAGTTTACACTTTTCTTTAGTTTTGGCATTTCAAGCAGCTTAGGTGACTATTTGTTGTATTGCGCTCGTGCAGTAAGCGTCGCCCGAGTTTCCATAATAGCTCACGTCTAGCAATTGCATTTCGTAGACGGAAAAGCGTTCGCAGATGCGTAGTCGTGCTGCTGACCGCTGTGCTTGTTCGCCCAGCGCAAAAAAGTGCTTCCCGCACCCTAGTTTTACGCTGTACGGTAAAAATATCAGTTGATTTTATTTCCTTAGTACCTATATTGACTTCGCTGACTCTTCTCCCGCCTTCAAAAGGCCTTATATTTTCCTACTGGCATACCAGTCAGCGAAGCGTCGCATGTGCGCTTGTGCAGCGCTTGTGTGAAGCGACCTTGACTTGGAGCTAGATACAGTGTACAAACTAACCAAGTAAAGAAAGGCAAATTCTA
This sequence comes from Haemaphysalis longicornis, assembly GCF_048455015.1. Classification (NCBI taxonomy): domain Eukaryota; kingdom Metazoa; phylum Arthropoda; class Arachnida; order Ixodida; family Ixodidae; genus Haemaphysalis; species Haemaphysalis longicornis. Next base: position 55,159 of record NW_027526269.1, read on the forward strand.
CCATTCACAAACGTGTCCTGGCTTCGTTTCAACTGAGCGAACGAATTGCGACGACCCGTCGGCGGCCGGCGGACGAAACGCTGGGCCGACTGACTCTGTCTGAAGGCCGGGGAGCCGTGTCTCTATGGTAGCGCAGCCCATTGCCAGCTTATCCCCTCCTGACGTCACACGAAAACGCCGCAGAAAATAGGCGAGCGTAAAGAGAGGAGGACAGCATTTTCGAATTAATTTTTCTACTAAATAAAATCGCGTAAACGCGCCCAGAGTGGTCGAAACATGGCCTGGGGACCCCGGGCTACAATTTGCGCTAGTAATCCCGCAATGTTTACATATCACTTCAGTGTCCCTTTAAGCAAATGTGTCGCAACAATTTCCCTCTTATAGCCGATAATTTCTGAACCCGGCTAAGGAGACGAGGACGTCTGATTGTTGTTATTGCTGCAGAAACGTTTTTCGAAGCCGCGCATTGAAAAAAAATCTATGGGAGATCCACTGGTGAGGCTTATAGAATGCGTGACCATCTTGTCCCTTTCCCTCGCGAAGTTCAAGCGCGGCGCGATCTCTGCCTTCCTTTGGCTTCCTGCTTTGCCGCCCTGGCATTCCCTGCACACTCCGTTCTATCGTGCGCGTGAACGACGGCGGGTGTCACGGGACCTGTCCAGACGGCGCAGAGGCAGGTGACGGGCCGCTATTCAACTTTACGTCATCCCGGGAAGCGTATATTGGTGTCCTAGTCAGCACAGCCAGATGTCATCCCAGTTTGCTGTGGGAGTTAAAAATCACAGAAGATACCTACCTGAAGCAAGGAAGACCACTCCAACTGAAATAAATAACAGCCAAAATGACCATAAATGGAAGAAACGAACCAATTTAAAAAAGTAACATACATAAATGTGTCTACCGCCCTTTGCTATGCCCGCGGGGCCCGGTTCATTTCAGCCCTTTGAACCACGGATAGTCCGCCCCTGCCTCTCCTTCCTCGAGGGCAGGACTCTCAACGCGCTCTGTGCACTCTGTCGTTCTGCGTGCTTCTGTTCTTCACTCTGTTTAGAGATCGACGCGGTTCTGTGGAGCTACGCGAAAGTTTTGTCGCACTTCCACTTCTCCGGGGAACGG
>NW_027526269.1:56374-104152 GCF_048455015.1 Haemaphysalis longicornis
ATTGCTGTCGCCCAGTCGAGCACAACAGTGCCTTAATAAGTGAAATGGGCTTTCAGCAACGGAAGAGGAAGTGGCAACCGGTTGCTCACAACGGCGAAGAATAGGCTTAGGTATATTTCGCATTAAGTTATCTTTTTAAATAGTTAAAGAAGTTCGGTTAGGGAGGAAAATGTGTATTCGAAGAAACAAAAACGCAATACTAATGCCACCTTTATTCAATTAAACAAGTGCAGGAAGCTGCATTCTTGATACATTCACTCCGTCGCAATCAAATGTAAAGTTTCTAGACAACTGTACACCACGCGCCTTTTTCAAAAGTTCCGAGGCCATGCGAAGAGTAATGGGGACGAAAAATTCAACATGCAAGCTTTTCTTTGGAGTCAGACTAAACTGCTTAATTGGTGCAAAAAAAAAAAAAATTGTCGCAGCCTGCACTAGTGGGGCAAGGCTGGATTCCATGAATAAGTCGAAAGTCATGTTGAATAGACATGCAGAAAGTTCTCCATTCATACTAAGCAATGAAACACTAGAAGAGATCAGTGAAGGGGTCAGAAGCCGTCGATTTACGAAGAGCAGTTGGCTTGCGGCCACCTCGTGCTCATCTCAATCAGGACGTAGTTGCGCTTGCGAGGCCCCTGACAAATGAAACGCGCAGAAATCGACGCCGCACATTGCGCGTGCTGCGTCACACTCGGATCGTGTGCTTTCAATCAATCAAGACTCGCGCGAGACGGAAGTTCTGAAACGATCGTGAAATGGACAAATGTGAGGACTCCACCCCAGGTGAGACGTGAAAGCGCACACAATCGCGCGTTACTTGCGATTGCACAACCAAGCAGCGCCCCAGAGCGAGACAAACGATGTTCCATTTGCATAATGAGTCGAGGCTTGCTGAAACGCGCCCTTATCGTCATTTGCGAGTGCATCAATCTAACGAAATGACCACAGATTGCGGCCGGTGGGCGCTTCGCGTTAACTTGTCTCAACGCCAACGTTTCTGGTAGAAGAAACCACGCCAACGTGTGCGCGCTTATTATTATTTTTTTTTTCCGCAAAGACCAAGCGCGGGAAACTCGCTTCTCTCGCGCCAAAATTAATCCCAGCTCGGCGACGCCTGGCGGTGCGCCTAACAGGGTGCTTAATTTCCCGGTTTGCGCGCTCGGCACGCGACATGTTCGTGGAAAACGTTGCGGCAGAAGGCAGTAAAGCCCAAGTATAAACGCCACTTGCGAACTCAACAAAAACCTCTAAAAAGCTGGGCTCGTCGGCGTCCTGACGGAGAGCGCTGCCGAGCAGCGGATGTTTCAGAATTATGAGCAAAAAGAATAAACAAAGCGGAAGGAAAGGAAGAATAAATAGCTTGCTAATTTTGAAAGATGTGGATGTCCCAAGAGCTTACCCGCGACAACAGAGAAAACATGCAGAGAATTCGCGGAGTATAGCTCATTTGTTTCATGAGTATTTCCGGCTTTCTACGCCCTCAATACTCAGGGTGGTTCGTTCGGGGCTATCTTGTTTCAGAGCGCCTTGTGTCATCGTATCCCTGGAGTATGCGCCAGCCCCGAGGCAGACGCACAGACCGAGAAAGCTACTGGGAGTTACAGGAGCATAGTGGGACTAATTGGTTAATAAATGCTGGGTGCACTGGGAACACACAAAGAAAGAAAAACACGGGACGAACACGCTAAACTTTTTTACACCCTTTCAGCCATAAAGGATGTAGCATAAGTGGAAAAAGGGTGTTGGGAGGCCTTTACACCCTTTTTCTTGAATCTCAACACCCTTTTCCTAGCTCTACACCCTTTTTGTGTGAAAAAAACGCTGTTGATCAACTTCGACACCCTTGGTTTTTCTTAGGGTGTTGAAAGGGTGTGGAAAAGGTGTTCAGCTGTTCATTGAATAAAGCCATGTTTCAATGCATAATAGCACTGTAAAGAAGAAGACACCCCCTCATATACTCCTCTACTCGCAAGAAATTTTCAAACGCAAAAAAAAAATAATTGTTCGTATGCAGTGATCGCTCGTTTTCATATGCGGTGCACCTCATTCCCCAAGTTCAGCTTTGGCACGTCAAACACCAATTTCAACCTTCAAAGTTAAAAAAAGACTATAGTCGTGTGGCGAACAGGGAGTTTACCGACTGCAACACGCTTGGCTTTCTGGAGGTTGTTGAAATGGTGTGAAACAGGTGCAAAAAAAGAACAGCGGAGCTGGGGGTCGACCTAGTTTCTTCCGGTGTTCCTAAGTTTTGTAATGTTTGCAAATCTGTGCAATGTTCTTGCTAAGTTAGGATGACCGCCGAGGCGTGAGGCCAAGTTTAACCGGATTTTACAAGGCTGTTCCAGTGTCCCCCCCCCCCCCCCCCACTGCCAGGGGATCCAAGGGGGAATCAAGCTAGGTCGGCCCCCAGCGTTGCTGTTTCTCCAGCCTTGCACCACTATTGCAAGCTGCGGCAATTTTTTTGCCTTTTAGAATCAAAAAAAAAAGACTAGTACCTTTGAAATGGTATAGTAAGAGGTGCGCATACGCATACGCCGATTGTGCTCACACTTTAACAAGCTCCAAAGACGACTTCACTGTTATAATACCCTATCTGCGGTGGTGCACACTTTACTGGGGCCGCAGTTCTTTTCCTTTGTATTTTTTTGCTAACGCCACCGAAACTAGCTCAAGCTTAAAGAGCTTCACTGGTAATAAATTATGCCAATTCATATTGCTTTAAACATTGTGAGGTACAAAACACCCCCCGCTCGTAGAAAATGTTCAGTCCACCCGTGTAAACAGGTGCAAAGTGCCTCCAAAGTTGGAGGTCTCTTCACCTTTTTTCTTAGTTGGCGGTATTTTCTTACACCCTTTTCCTTACACCCTTTTTCTTTACGCCCTTTTTCTCAGTTTCAAACACCCTAATTTGTGGCTTTACACCCTTCTAGGGAAAAGGGTGTTGAAATAATGAACACCCTTTTTGAAGGATGTTGAGGTGGCGGGGAAGATTTATTTTGGTATTTAATAAAATTCTATAAGTTATGGAACACAAAAACTACCTCGCAATCAAATTTTTTTTTGCAAATCCACGTCTTGATTTGCATGTTCTCATAGTAAAATCCATACTTCCAAAATTAGCGCTAAAATATCTGTTTTTTGCGACAAGCCCGCCGACTCGATCGAGGGGCATTCCTCTGCTGGATATAAAAGCCAGAACAGCACATGTATCACTAAGTAAATTTGCACTCCCTGTACCGCTTGCATCCCGTTGGTTTTCTTGCTCAATTCATTTGTGTTCGTACTGTAACTTGTGCGTATTGACTTTTTGTGTTGAATGCTGCGCGCTCCGCCGATTAACATTGCCACTGCGCATTCCATCACCTTAAAAAAACGGTGTGAGGCTCAACACCCTTTTTTAAGGTGTTGAGCATCCTCAACACCCTTTTTAAGGGTGTTGAGCTCAACACCCTTTTTTCATTTGTGCACCTTTTTTTTGCCGAAACCCCTTTAAAGGGTGTTAGCCATGGGACAAGATTTTTACACCCTTTTCGGCCAAAAAGGGTGTAAAAAAGTTTAGTGTGAACACTAGAAACACGCTAGAAAAATGCGTTCGTCCTGTGTTTTTCCTTCTTTCTGTTTCGTCTTATAGCGCTAGTACAATGTACCAAGCTATTAGGAGGTTGATGAAGGGGAGGGAGGTAGGGAGAGAAACGAGACGAGGACGAGAAACGAGAGCTGTGCTTAGCGTCGCTGTTTAAATATTGTCTAGACAAACTGTTGTATAGATTCGAACATGCCCAGGGAAGCTGCGCAAAGCAAAGCATGTTTCAAATATGAAGCGAGGAAGCTTCATTCCGCAATGCATTCGTTGCAGCATCGGTTTAGTAAAATTATTTTCCTTCCGTCCTTGGAAGAGGAGGCCGCCCGCATATGTTCCAAGGGCTTGCATAACGGGCGGAGGGAGGTACAGACAGAGATACCGAGTCACTCACCCATTCTCCCACCCAGTTCCCTTCGCAAGCGCAAACACACCCGCACAAACTATTTTAATGTGCCTTTTTGTAGCGTGAGCTACACTGGCCGAGGTTGAGCAGTTCCGCGTGTGCCGTGAAGGGCAGTTCTGCGCAAGCGCGAGGGGCATTGGATTGGATTCGATTGGATTGGCTTGGCCTATATTGGATTGAATTGGATTAAAGTGGATTGTGTTGGATTGTGCTGCGTCATAGCCGCGGCAGACGCACTGGCGCCGGCGCGTGCCCAGGTGTGCGCCTCAATTGCGCAGTAGCCAAGTCTGTCTCTGCGCCGGAGCCGCTTGATAGCCGTTTCGCGTGGCTCGTGAAGAGCCGTGCTGAGCATGCGCGAGGAGCAGTGACTGGACAGGACTGGACTGAACTGGACTGGATTCGACTGGATTGCTGCACCTTAGCTCATGCTACGTATATCCTGGCATAGCTGAGCTAAGCCACTACTAATTTTTTTTTTGCCTCGATGCATAGAATGTATAACACCTGCCGCTGGTACATCCTCAGTTTTAACTGAAAGTGATGTCGACAAAATTAGGGTCACGCGGTCGCCCTGTGGCTAAGGCGTCGTGCTGCTGAGCACGAGGACGCGGGTTCGATTCTCGGCTGCGGTGGCCGCTTTTATGATGGAGGCGAAAAGCAAAAATGCCCGTGTGTAGAGATTTCAGTGCACGTTAAAGATCGCGTGGCGGTCAAAATCAATCCGAAGTCCTCCACTGCGGCCCGCCTCATCACCTTTGCATCTTCGACGCGTTAAACCTCACAATCAATCAAAATACAGGTTAACAGAACAGCCATAAAATATTCGCAATGTGGGACTTCTTAACTATCACTTATTGGCCCCGTCCCACGCCGCTATTTCTAATACAGCTAGGGCGCAAAAAGAAAAAATATATATATATACATAGCCACCTCACAGCAACGCTCCATCTCCAAAGCCCTCTTACAGTACCCCGGCTTGTGACATTGGAATCAGATCTCGCCAAGCACAAGGCACTGTTTACAGCGTGCCCGCGTAGAGAATGCCCCAGGCGGTGGACAATGCGGTCGTCTAGCTGTAGCAGAGCCTGGTCCGACTCGGCGTCCGGCCTACGTAGGGTGGACGGGGAATCGGGAAGAGGGGGGGGGGGGGGAGGAGGGAGAAAGTGGGAACACGTATCGCAGAGAGGGCCCCCGCCACTGCCGCCGCGATGCCGCCGCGACGGGTGATGGCTATTGATCACGTACGGGCAAGGGCCAAGGGCCGAGCCCGGCGGCGGCACGGGCCAATTTCTCGCCGGCGGTCACTGCGTCAGCGGAAAGGAAGCGCGGGAGGACAGGGAGACGGCAAGACGATGAGCGTCTGGCGCCAGCTCCGCTCATGGAGGGGTGGAAGGGGAGGGGGAGGCAACACCGACCAGGTATGAACAAAGCTTCGCACAATATCACCCTCAAGAGACGTATCTGCCGCTGTTGTTTTTTAAATTTAGAATAGTAACGTCATCAGGACAGGGCGGGAATAAGGCGCGGACAGCCAATCACGTGGGCGGGACGAGGCACGTGACGTCGAGTATGGGGCTCTCTTATCAAGGAAGTGTCGATGCGATGGAGCGAGAGGGATGGAGGATGGGGAAACACGCCGCAGGACAACGTCCGGGTTTATGCCGTGTCCTTCTGCTGCCGCATCGGGTCGTCTACTTCCCTCGTCTATATTACCGTGCCGTGTGCGAGAAGCTTGGCCCGAAGACCACTCGAGTACGAACTGCGGAAGTTAAGAGGATCATACCGATACAAGGAACTGGAATGAACGCAGAGTAGCAGTGCAAGTTTGAGTCGGCATGTTTGTCGTTCGAACCGACCAAGCTGATGTGTCAACCCAGTGCCAGCCAGCGATTTGGCCTGTCTCCCTCAATCCTCGCCGGAAAGAAACCTCTCTTTCTTTCTGCATTAAATGCAAAATCTACGAAACTAGGCAGCTTCAAAAAGCGGTAGATTAGCAACCTTCCCGTGTTCCATCGCTGACCGCTTCGGCATAGCGAGGTGCGCAGATAAAGTTGTGTGTTGATAAAGTTGTCTGTGGGCGATAAAGTTGTCTGCACGGCTTTCTCCATCTTGCGCGGCGGAAATGAGCGGATAAACGTGCTTCTCACGACGAGCTGTGTAGACTTGTGCCCGCACGCTACCTGCCACCAGGAGCAGGGGTTTTGTTGTCCAGTATGCGGCAGATTTCGAAGGTCTTGCCACGTGACCAAGTCGTGACCGGGGGCTGATTTTGATTTGCCTTGACTCAGTGCAATCTGAAGTCTCCAATGGTAAAAGGAAGGTCCAGATCTTCAAGAGGTTCTTGAAAGTCGATTATAGGGAGGGGTTGAAGTGAGGTCCGATCCTTAGTCGCGTGAGGAAAAAGGGTAGTGATAGTGACCTCCTCAACTAGTCAGGCTTCAAGCCTCTGCTCCCTTTTCTGTACGGAAAGAAATAATAAAGAAAGAAAGAAAGACTTCAGGACGCTGATTTAGGCTGGTCGGTGCATGTATACTGTCGAATTCAAACCGCCAATAGTCGTATGTTGTTGTCGTTCCTCGTCCCGTTTATCAGCGCTGTTTTGTATTCAGACTGTGTACATGCGGCAGAGACAGAACCCAGTTCGCCAGCCCTCTATCGGATTGAATGCGTCTATCCCAACCACTGTGTGATCCACGCACCCCGATGGACACTGGCAGCGCCTCACACTACGGATCACCGATTACCCGAAACTTCACCGCGTCCCGCTACTGCACTATCGCAGCGCGTTTCTTTACAGACGTTGTTCTAAGTTCAGAACACCTTATGGGCCCGGCTTGTCGCCGTAGCTCGCCAGCGGTCACCGGTATCTAGCCACCGTAGTAACGCGGCGTCACGCACCAAGACAGAGGCTTCCAAAAACACACCGCTTCCCCTGGTCTGGACCGAACCTGGCTCCCCCGCGTTACAAAGCCGATGTCAATCCCATTGCACCACACAGGCACACGTTTCTCATATGCAAAGTGTTACGTAGGATCTTTGCGCTGCACCGTTGCCACGGAAGTAGTAGTTGCCAGGCCAAAAAAAAAAAAGTACATGATAGTACAAAATAAGGAAAAGAAAACCATCGTGAATTAACCCGTAAATTACCCAAAATAATGAGAACTCCATCCAGTGTCTCTTTATAGGCCTTTTCAGCAGATGCGGCGCCCTCTCTTGACTACTTCAGTATCAACGCTAGGCTGATACTGAAACTAGTTAACAGACGGCTCCACCCACAACTCTTCTGAGCGGGAGAGTAGTAGCATAGAAAAATATAGTAGCACTACAGGTGGGAGAAACGCCGCCTGTTTTTATATGTGGCCTCGCAAAAAAAAAAAAACAACAACAACAACAACGCAAGGTAGTTACAAAAATAACGCACGAGAACATTGGCGAATCACCGCTTCGCACTTCCGACTGCTTTCAAGTTCAGTACACACAAAACACAAGTTAGCCTGAATGGGAGTTTCTTGGCTGGAATTCTTCTTTTAAACTCCTCACGACAGACGGCCTGCTCTCACGTGTGGTAGTATGATGGTGGGAAAACTGCCAGTTTACACCGGGGGCCACAAGCCGTCGTAAATAAGCGCATTTACCACGGTTGTACCTCTTCACAAAACGCAGTATCTGGCTGTGATTACTGCGTTTGTCCTAATGGGAGTATTAAAAACTCCCACGCCACCTCCATTTCCTTCTCCTCCTCCTTCACCCCTTCCTCCTCTACGCGTCCTTACAAAATGGCTGCCAGTTGGTGTCGTGTGAGCTCCAGCGTCCCCGAAAATTTATTGCCAGTGTGAACTTGCGGCCGGACGAACGGATGTGAAGTGCTTCCCAACAACCGAAGCTCGTTGCGAACATTGTGGAACCAGCCTGGACTGACGTGCGACGGACTGCAACGTCGCCTCCGTGTCACCGACCTTCGAGCCGACGGAATACGCCAGCGAGCCGACGCGAGGCCTAAATGCAGTGATCGCTGAGAGTGGCTCGTTAAAAACAACGCGGTTGTGCCTCTGCGAGGTGGTTGAAGGTAAGATTTTCACGTTTTTTATTGTACGCAACATTTTGGGAGACTTGTGCCCCTTCTAGCGTCAAATAAACTCAACGTGTTTCCCGCGCCACTGCATGGGCGATTCTCCGCCACTGGAGGTGAGCGTTGTGCGTGAAAGACGGCACCACGCCCGGAACGTCATTGGGGAGGCCGAACAGTGTGAAAGCAATGCGTATTTGCGCGGGTCTCGAGCAGAACACTCACAAGCAGAATGAAAACTGTCCGAACTCTGGACGGCTGTTAGGTGTTTTTGTTAGGCTGTGCCTGTGGCTTACTGGCAAGCGAGGGTGAAGTTGGCCGGTCAAACGTCGCAGGGCTGCCGCTTTTCATGAGAAGTAGGTGTGGTGCCAGCCGCGCCTGCTACGAGGAGGGTGACTGCCGCGTGTCGCCGGCGATTAATTGCTTTCACTGGAAAGGGAGAAGGTCGGGGCCCCGTGGGAGCTCTCCGTACGCTAGGCGCGTGTAACTATAACCAGCAAACGCCATTCGAGGGAGCATTCTGTAGAATCGACAGACGACTGCTTATTTATTTTTTTTTTTAAGGGGGGCACGCACAGGCGTCACACCGACCGAAATTTTTCCGTAACTTTCGGTGAGGGGAGAGAGGGGCAGTGCGGGGGGTAAAACCTGAAGCTCGTTCCCAGAACACTACACGCAAGGAAAAGAGGGAAAGGAAGCATTTTGAGAAGTTGGTCGCCACAAGGGTCACGCACCTTTTTGAACAGCAGAACACTTCGTTTTGATGAACTAGTGAGCGCAGGTGTCTCGGACAGAAGTGCAATTTTGCGTAGCTTTAAACAAACATTCAGACATTACGGAAAGTTGGACACAAGAGTGACAAGTTCAGCGTCTTTACAGTGCCGTTTCTTTTCTTTTTTTTTTTTCAGGTCAAATGCCCAATATGCTTATGTATTTGTTACCGCAGATTTAAAGCGTTTTGCTATCCCTCTAATGAATGTGCTGCTCTGGCTTCCAGAAGAACACACTAAACTTTTTTACACCCTTTTAGCCAAAAAGGGCGTAGCATAGGTGGAAAAAGGGTGTTGGGAGGCCTTTACACCCTTTTTCTTGAGTCTCAAAACCTTTTTCTAGCTCTACGCCCTTTTTGTTTGAAAAAAAGGGTGTTGATCAACTTCAACACCCTTGGTTTTTCTTAGGGTGTTGAAAGGGTGTGGAAAAGGTGTTCAGCTGTTCATTGAATAAGGCCATGTTCGGATGCATAATAGCACTGTAAAGAAGAAGACATCCCCTCATATACTCCTCTACTCGCAAGAAATTTCCAAACGCAAAAAAAAAATTGCTCTTATGCAATGATCGCTCGTTTCCTTATTGGGTGCACCTCATGCCCCAAGTTTAGCTTTGGCAGGTGAAACACCAATTTGAACCTTCAAAATTAAGAAGACTGTAGTCGTGTGGCGAAAAGGATGTTTACGAACTGCAACACGCTTGGCTTTCTGTAAGTTGTTGAAACGGTGTGAAATAGGTGTTCAGTTGCAAAAAAAGAACAGCGGAGCTGGGGGTCGACCTAGTTTCTTCTGGTGTTGCTAGGTTTTGTTATGTTTGCTAAGGTTTACAATGTTCTTGCTAAGCCAGGATGACCGCTCAGCGATGAGGCCAAATTTAACCAGATTTTACAAGGCTGTTCCAGTGTGGCCGCCTCCCCCCCCTCTCCCCATTTCCAGGAGATCCAAGAGGGAAACAAGGTAGGTCGGCCCCCAGCGTTGCTGTTTCTCCAGTCTTGCACCACTATTGCAAGCTGCCCGAATTTGTTTACCTTTTAGAATCGAAAAAAAGACTAGTACCTTTGAAATGGTACAGTAAGAGGTGCGGATACGCATACGCCCCTTGTGCTCACACTCTAACAAGCTCGAAAGCCGACTTCACTGTCATAATACCCTATCTGCGGTGGTGCACCCTTTACAGGCGCCCCAGTTTTTTCTTTGTATGTTTTTGCTAATGCTGCCGAAACTACCTCCTCAAGCTTAAAGAGCTTCACTGGTAATAAATTATGCCAATTCATATTGCTGTAAACATCGTGAGGCACAACCCCCCCCCCGCCCGCTTGTAGAGAATGTTCAGTCCACCCGTGTAAACAGGTACAAAATGCCTCCAAAATTGGAGGTCTCTCCACCTTTTTTCTTCGTTGGCGGTCTTTTCTCACACCCTTTTTTTCTTTACGCCCTGTTTCTTAGTTTCGAACACCCTAATTTGTAGCTTTACACCCTTCTGGGAAAAAGGGTGTTGAAATAATGAACACCCTTTTTGAAGGGTGTTGAGGAGGCAGGGAAGATTTGTATGATATTTAATAAAATTCTTTAAGTTACGGATCAGAAAAACTACCGCGTAATTAAAAAGTTTTTGCAAATCCACGTGTTGATTTGTATATTCTCGTAGTAAAATCCATACTTCCAAAATTAGCGCTAAAATATCAGTTTTTTGCGACAAGCCCACCGACTCCATCTGGGGGCTTTCGTCTGCTGGGTATAAAAGCAAGAACAGCACATGTATTGCTAAGTAAGTATGCGCTCCCTGTACCGCTTGCATCCCGTGTTCCAACTGTACCTTGTACGAATTGGCTGTTTGTGTTGAATGCTGCGCGCTCCGCCGTTTGACATTGCCTCTGCGCATGCCATCACCTCAAAAAATGGGTGTGAGACTCCACACCCTTTTTTTAGGGTGTTGAGCATCCTCAACACCCTTTTTTGAAGGTGTTGAGCTCATCACCCTTTTTTCATCCATACACCCTTTTTTTGCCAAAACACCTTTTAAGGGTGTTAGCCATGGGACAAGATTTTTACACCCTTTTCGGCCCAAAAGGGTGTAAAAAAGTTTAGTGTGAAACGTGCCAGGGGGTGCGGCAACGTCAGCGTTTGGGAGGCACATGCAAGCAAACAGCGCACCGACGACATGCTGACCTCATTGTTTTCAAATGGCTTAAATTTTTTTTGTTGAGGAGTGTTGTAGTAGATAAAGTTCTTACCAAGATACCTTGTGTTCTCGATGTAGGTGTTTTGTTGATTCAGTGTTTTTATTGTCTTATTAACGTGTTCACACGTATATCGTATTCATGTAATTTTTATGCAATAAATTGACTGTGCAGAAAACAAACTTTTCACGTTTCGCCATTCAACGTTTGAAGCGGAAAAAGACTAGAAATTACGTGATCCACAATAAAAATAAAAATGCGGCCTGTGCCCCTATTAAGAACTCCCAAATGCAGTAATAAATTCCACTGCAGCGCATATATATGAAGCGCACAAAAACGCACAAAAAAAAAACCTCGAATGCAGGTCAACACTGCTCCCAATGCGCCCCCTGAAAACTCCCAGTTGGAGGAAACAATACACTCCCAATAATACCCCTGGAAACTCCCGTTGTAGTGGCAGTAAAATGAAACTCCCATATGCTACTGAAAAAACTGCCGAAATAATGGGAGTAAGGCGAAACTCCCATTGGAAGGAGTTTTGAAAACTCCGAATTGGTACTGAGTTATGACACAAGCCATTTACTCCCATTCCGGCTTATTTGTGTTCTGTGTGTAGAACTGCTTTAATTTTTTGCGATATTCGCCCGCGATTTTCTAGCCGCCATGTTTGCACGAATACGGAGGGCAGTGGCAACCGAAAGCAACAAATGCACCGAAGACACAGCGCTGATACATAAGCACCGCGTCTCGACATCGACACGCAGCACTTGGCTAGCCGTCGTCCCCCAAATAACGGCCACGCATCGACATGAGTGATGGAGAAAGCGAACCAATCCAATTGACATATTAGGCAGTTTTAGAATAGGGGAAGCCGGCGTTGGGGGTCCCCGAGAAGTTAGGGGAACGCAAACGCAACCCACTCGCGCGGCGAGTTTTAGAAGAGGGGCGACTCCAACAGCCCGGTCGGCTCGGGTGTTGGGAACTTTAGGCTTAGTACTGTTCAGGATATTTGATCGCCGCTATCTGTGCAAGTGCGAATGACACTTCCTAACAGAACTTTTCACCGCACTATCATCCCCTTTATCGCGTGTGGAACTTTATTCCCACTATAATTACGGTTTGAGCGATCGGTGACCAAGACATCTGCCGTAGCCTGTTTCGATGCTTCCGCGCAGGTAACGCTATCCATCGGTCGCTCGCCGCACCTCGCGCCGCGCGGCCCGGTCGTACCGCCGAACCTCCGCGGCCGGGAAGCGTAGGCTTAACATCGCCGCAGGTATCTGATCGTCGCTTTTTAAATAAGCGCTTATAACAATCCGTAGCACAATTTTTCACCACACTAACATGTGGAACTTCTTTCCGCGATCAGATTCATTGGAAGAGTGGTGACAAGCAGTTGCTACCGTGGTCTGCGCCGGTTCGAGCCGCTTAGCGGGCCGAGCGGGCAGGCGCGGCTGGTGGGTGCGCGGACTGTTTCCGAGGGCAGAAAACGCTTCACGACTGCCTGCTTTATCCATTACTTGCGAACGACGTGGGGAATCTACAAATTCATCTCAGCGATCGTCGTAGGTGATCGGGTGGTTAGGGAAACGAGCCGCAGGTTTCGCTTCAGCCATGATCACGCGCAATCTCGCTGGATGCGAAAGCGACGCAAGAACGCAAACTCCAGCTTTGGGGCGCCGGCTATGTCAGCAAAATAGCGTGCGTGCAAAACGCAAACCCAAAACCCCAAGGACGGCTTGGGTTCTGCGCGTGCGCAGTTTAGAATAGAGGGCCCCAACGCTGTGTAGCCCCCAAGCGCCTTGGGGCGCCGTACGTCCTGGCATTCAGCGAAACCACGCTACGCTTTTTAACCGACTGCGGCTTGGCGCTGCCTTTACCCGTCGCTACAAGCCCCCTATCGGCGTTACGAGTGATCCCAGTTGTGAAACATGCCGTGTAGAAGAGACTATTTCGCAAGTTCTCTGCAACTGTCCACGATGCGCGCGTCCTCGAAAGCAATTAGCGAGGGCATTATAGCCCATTCGGAATGTCGTAAGGTGTCGGAGGAGGTACTGCTGGGCCCTTGGCCATACGCGCAGCATTCCCACAAGGCATTCAGAGCAGCGCTGACATTTCTGCGCCGCAGCGGCCTGGCAGCGATATTGTAGTTCAGGCCCGTCTGGCTGAACGTAAACACGTGTACTGTATAAGCATAGGTATCTTTCGTACGCAGCCATTTATTCATTTCTCCGCCATCTTCATCTCTATCATCCTCTATCCACGCTCTTTCTTCCCCTTCCCACACACATACTAGCTGGCCAGATCTACTGCCATCAGGCCGACCTTTCTGTGTTTTTTTTTTTTTTTTGTGGGAGCTAAACCACTCCCACAACTGCAAATAATTTGGACTCCAGGTCACGGATCCCTCGGGGATAACGAAGCGGCACACGCCGCTGCCCGCGCTCATTCACACCGGGCCGTTTCCCACGAGGGCCATGAACTGTTGCAGCCCACCGCGCTGCAAACATACGCCGAAATACTCGCCCACAAAAGGAACGAGCGTCGCAAATACTGCCCATTCCCCCACCCGAACCTCTCTCGTGATGAAGCTACTACCTTCCGGTGACTACAGACTAACTCCTACCCACATAGAGAGAGAGAGAGAGAGAGAGAGAGAGAGAGAGAGAGAGAGAAAATTCTTTAATGAGACCGAAGAGGTCAGCCCTGCATAATGCTGGGCTTGCTACTTTAGATGGTTGGTGAACATGTGATAAGGGTTATATGCTTACGTGACTAATACAAGTAAGAAAAAAACAACAACAAGAAGCTCCACCAGACAGACTAATACAAATAAGAAAAAGAAAAAAACAACAACTAGAAACTCCACCAGACAGACACATGAACACACATAAAAAAAACAAAAAAAAAAAAAACATAACACACTGCTACATGCCATGTATCCCACCCTATACCCTGCCACTTGCAAATCCTGCCCCCAACCAGGCACCCTGTACCACATTGTATGGGAGTGCCAGCAATCCCCTTCCCTCACCCCTAACCCTATCAGGACCCTAGCAGGACCCTATCTATGAGCAGTGGGTGGAGATGCTGACCAACTCCGACCTTCCCCACCAGCGACGATTGGTGGAGAGGGCACGGATGGCCAGCATAGCCCAAGGCATCCCAGACTAAGGAAGCCTCCCACCGGGCGGGTGCCCTAACATCAGCACCCGCTCTCCAATAAAGTTTATTCATTATCATCAATAAAATTCCTCTGTATCTCCGCGCCTCTCTTGTAACAAAATAAAACTTTCCGGCACAAGAATATACGACTTGGTTTCAACTCCGCTTGTGCTCCGTGAGAATGCGGCGGTTCATATATCTTCTAATTTCAAAGAATGTCAACCACTCGGTAATAAACAATCAAGGTTGGCTATTTTGTTGTTTCGGGCGCTGTTTATAAGGAGGCCCACAGAGAACACTGGAAATTGTTCCCAAATAATATCGAGCACCGACCGACTCGTTTTTACGAATGATTTTTCCGTTTCAGGTTGGGTTCCATTAAACAGTGCCAGAAAACGATTCTCCCTCGTGGATTATTCGCGTAGCAAATTCGAACGATTACGGGGCGAACCCACGCACAAAAAAAATCGTTTATTTTAAATTCGGTAATAATACGTGGGACTGTAGTAACCGTACCTGGGACAGCAGATAAACCTGCTCTGAAAAAAAGGGGCATTTAGGAGCACAGAAACGAGCTGCCGGGGTATCTAACTATGTTGTCTGCTTTTACTTTATATGTATTGTGTATATTTGCCTACTTTTTATTTGTTGCAGGACCGAAGCTTTAGAAATAACATAACAGAACACTTTGATCACTCAGGCGCCCCTGCTAAAAAAGCTAATGCGATAACCCTCAAGTAAAAAGCAAGGAAGTAAATTAAGCTGCCTTGAGACATAAACACCCACAGAACGCATCATTTATTCACTCTAAAGTAACCTGCTCCGTTCTCCCGCGCAAGCGAGCGCGAAAAAAGCAAATATACTAAATTTCCAAATCCACGTCACTACTCGCCCTCGCGCAAGCGCAAGAAACAAAACATTTTTGTGAAATCGTGCAAGTATTAAAAAGCACAAACTGGATCTCACTGATTTTATGTTTTATGTTTATTTTGCTCATATTTTTACGTATAAAAGCAACGTACCGTTTATAGCGCTCTGTGCAGTAGTTCCCCTTAAACTGATAGCACTGGATAAGTAACCTAATTAGATTTTTTAAACTAGCCATGAAGAGAAAATACAACTTTGTTTAATTTGAAAGAACGAGTATTCAGTATCTCACTCAGCTCCATTAGAGCCACAAAAGATGGTTTTTTTAACGAAAAAAAAGCAAGAAGTATTTGAGAGAGAGAGAGAGAGTAAACTTTATTTGAAAATAGGAAGACGGGAATGTGGAAAGAGTTATGGGTGAAGTCCTATTTCCAGGACTCCAGTAGCAAAGGCTCCCAGCTTGGCTCTCTCTAGCAGCTCACGCTGTGTCGAAAGGTCCGAGCTGGACAGTGCTAAATCCCAGGACTCTCTGGATGTTTGGTAGGTGTTCTGTTGCCAAATTATAGGGCAGTTCCAGACTGTGTGGAAAGTAGTCTGCTCGTAATTTGCATTTGTGGCATTCTTCGTTATATCTCTCTGGAAACATGAGAGACAGTCTGGATTTGTGTGGGAAAACGTTGGTTTGAAGTTTTCTTATGTTTCGTGCGTCTTCGGCATCTAACATATGATGCGGTGCGGGCATGGTCTTTCTCGCTTGCCTTTGAGTGTAAAGCCTTTCATTAAGCGACATGAAGGGAGGAAGGGTGTAAGAGTGGTCCGTTTCCCTGCGGCTGTTGATTTGCCTCGCTAGGGAGTCGGCTCTCTCATTTCCTTCCAGGCCTTCGTGTGCTGGGCTCCATAATATTCTATGTTGGCCTTTTGGTTCGGCTGGTAGAATATTCCTGGTGTCTATGGGAATAAGGCCGCATATTAGATTTCTAATGGCTCTTGTAGAGTCCGTGATGATGATGAGGTTTTTGTTGTTGTATTCTCCCCATCTTACAGCGAGTAGTATGGCTGTGGTTTCAGCTTCTTGAGATGTTTGTTTTCTGTTCATGAGAAAGTCCAGGAGTTTGCCCCGTGCATCCACAACTACGGCTGATGATATTCCGTGGTGGTTGGTGGCGGCATCCGTGTATACTGCATCTGGATTTTTCCCGTATGTGTTTCTTATATAGTTAATTCTTGCTCGTCTTCTACCTTTGTTGTAGATGGGGCTCATTTTCTTTGGAATGGGTGAAATTTTGAGAGCTTTGCGTTGTTCTGGTTGCAGCTCTGTTGTTCTTCGTACGAACTCGGTGTGAATGGTGTGGCCCGTTCTTCTTAAGATTTCCCTGCCGGTTCTTGTTTTCAATAGCCTCTCTTTTTGTGCTTCGAGGGTGGCTTCTTGGACTTCTTGGAAGGTATTGCAGATTCCCAGGTTATAGAACTTCTCGTTGGAGGTGTAGATGGGTAAGCCGAGGGCGATCTTGTAAGCCGTTCTTATGATAGCGTTTACTCCTTCTTGTTGTCTTTGGTCCAGGTGGTGAAACGGTAGACTGTACACGATCCTGCTCATTATAAGGGATTGGATGAGTTTGATTGTTTCCTCTTCTCTCATGCCTTTTCTGGTCCGTGTGATGCGTCTGATGACCCTCGCTAGTTGTTGCGTTGTTTTTCTTAGGTTGCTCAGCGTGGAGGTTGCTTTCCTGTCTTCTTGCACGTACATGCCCAGTATTCTGACCGTTGGTTTGAATTTGATATCCTTTCCGTCTACTTGGATGCTTCTTGTGGGAATGGGTTTCTTTGATGGGCTGATTCTAATTAATTCTGACTTTTCTGGAGCGCACTTTAATCCGTTGTCTTGTATTAGACCCTTTATGCTGTCTATGGCTTCTTGCAGAGTATTAAGCTTTTCGGTTAGGGTGCCTTCTTTGGTCCAGATGGTTATATCATCTGCGTAGACGGACTTGCCAATCTTCGTGTTCTCTTCCAGCGTTCTTCCTATTGCTAGCATGGTGAGGTTGAAGAGTAGTGGGGAAATAACAGAGCCCTGTGGTGTCCCTCTGTTAGGCATCTCGAAGGGTCCGGATCTAATATTCCCAATTCCTATGGTGGCTGTCCTGTTAGACAGGAAGTTGGCAGTGTAGTCGTAAATTTTCTTGCCGCATCCTGTTTTCTCTGCCGCCTTAAGTATCGCCTCGCGTGACACGTTGTCGAAGGCTCCTTTCAGGTCAACTGCTAGGATGATTTGATCTTTGGAGTTAGTGTTCCCTAATATGTCGTGTTTTAGCTGCAGGAAGGCATCTTGGGTGGAGAGTCCGCTTCTGAAGCCTATCATGCAGTCTGGGAACATGTTATTTTCTTCTAGGTGTCTCGTTAGTCTTGTCGTGATGATTCTCTCATATACCTTTCCTAGGCAGGATGTGAGAGATATTGGCCTTATATTTTCTATGCCTAGGGGCTTTCCGGGTTTAGGTATTGTTGTTATTATGGAGTGTTTCCACTGGGGTGACAGGTAGTTGGGTTTCCACATCTTATTGTTGATATGTTCCGCAAGCGCTTCCACTTGTTCTTCTCCTAAGTTTCTTAGGATCACGTTGCTGATGCCGTCTTCTCCTGGTGTGCTTTTCTTTTTGCACTCTTGTATAGCTTGGTATAATTCCTCTTTTGAGATGTCGCGGTCTAGCTTTTCGTTTTCCGGCCCCTCGTATGGTCTTGTGATGGGGGGAATCTTCGTGTTTAACTCGAATCTTTCTTTCAGTGCTTCTATAAGTTCCTCGTTTGTCCCCTCAAAGCCATGGGCTACTCTGTTTAGGCTATGCCTAATTTCCCTCCTGGTGTTTTCTGGGCTAAGCATGCCTTTGATTATGGCCCATGTTCTTGATGTGCTTAAGGTGTTCTTCAGTGTGTCGCAGAAGTCTTGCCAGTTTTGTTTAGCTAATTGGGTAGCGTATTCTCTGGCTTGCTTCGTTAGGTTTTTGATCCTGGCTTTTAGGCTTTTGTTGCGTCTCTTCTTTTTCCACCGTTTAGTTAGTTTCTGCTTTTTGTTCCATAGACTTATAAGGTAATTGTCAACGCAGAGATTTTCAGTTTCTTGTCCAAATTCCTTGGTGGCTGTCTTGAGCGCTTCTTTTACTTTCTGGCACCAAGTGTCTATATTCTCTATGTCTGTTGTTGTACTGAGCTTTTTCCTGAAGGTATCCCAGTTTGTGATCTTTTGTTTCCTGGCTCTTCTTCTAAAGTTGTCCGTTTGCGTGATAATTTCTATAATATCGTGGTCGCTGCCCAGATTGTCTTTGGTGTTCTTCCATGTTGTGAGTCTATCTGTGATCGGTACTATGGTCAGATCTGGGCAGGTGTCCCTGCACCTCTGGTTTCCCGTTCTTGTGGGGTTGGTTGCATCGTTTATAGCTTGTAGGTCAAGATGTTCCATAGTGTCTACCAAATTTCTTCCTTTCACTGAGTCAAAATTGTAGTTCCACTGGCTGTGCGGTGCGTTCATATCCCCTAGTATTATTAAGTTGCTCTTGTTTGCTCTTTGCGTGGCTTCTTGGAATAGGGGCATGAAGTTTTCTCTCGTATTCGTGGGGGAACTGTATACGTTTAGGATGTAGTAGCTCTTTTTGCCTCTTTGGGTCGGTAGTATCTCTACTAGGTTTGCCGAGGGATCCTTGGTGTTTAGGTGATGTTTTCTGCTGGATATGTCTTTTTTTACATATATGGCAGCTCTTAAGTCCTTGGATAAATCCATTCTGTTGTAGCCTTGGAGGCTCGTCTGAAATTTGACTTCTTGGAGGCATATTACGTCTGGTTTCTGATTCATGCTGCTTATGTATGCTTCTAGTGAGTGTTTCTTATTACGTATGCTTCTGCAGTTCCACTGCCATACTATTAGCTGTTCTTTGTTACTTGCCTGATTATGGGTCTTCATCACCTTCTTCTTCTCTTTCGGTCTCTGTTTCCATGTTGTCATGGTCTCTCTCTACGATCATTTGTTTTGGACTTCTGATTTGTCCTGTGCCTGGGAGCTTCCTTTTCGTGGCTTGCTCCTGTGTGTTAGAACCTGTTGTTTTCTCGAGCAGCTGTATTATTCGGTCATGCATCAACTTTAGCTCCGTACGGATAGAGCTCCTGAATTCGTTTAGGTGCTGTTGCACTTTGGCTTCTAGTTTGGCTTCTACTTGGCTTTCTTGCGTTTGTCTGTTCTTGGGTAGGTGGATTCCTGTGGGTTTTTTTGCTGACGTACTTGTTAGGGGTTCTCTTGTGGGGGTTTCACCCTTCTCATATTTCTCTAGTTTTTCTTTTAGCAGTGCGTTTTCTGCTTTGATTTCTAGTATAAGGCCTTTTAGTGCACTTATTTCTTCAGTGTATCTATCTGTTATAGGAATTTTACGTTTTTGTCTGTTGTCCTGGGAAATGGCATCTGCCCAGCTCACCTTTGCAGTGTTGTCTTCATTCTTCTTCCTTGTGGGGGTTCTGCTCCTGGACCTCCTGGCTTGTCCCTGGTTTGGTGGGGTCACCTCCTCTGGTCCTGGGGTGTGCGTCATTTCTGGCCAATCCTCGTCGAACCACCTGAGCTTGGTGACCTTGGGTCCCTTCTCCCTCTTCCGGTTTCCGGGAGGAATTCTTGGAGCCTTGAATTTTAATTTGCAGTCTTTGCTGCCGGCAACGTGTCCTTCTTCTTTGCATAATGAGCACTTCTTTATGCAACTGTGTTGTTCTTCGGGGTCTTCTTTGCCGCATAGTTTGCAGATGCTGACTTCAGGGGTGGGGCATACATCTGCCCTGTGTCCTGGTTTTAGGCAGGTGAAGCATACTTGTCTGGTGGGCTTGTATAGATAGCAAGTAGTTTCACCTCCGTAGGCGTATACAACCTTTGGAACTGTATCCCCTTCAAAGGTGATGAGCGCCGTGGTCGAGGTGCCCAGCATCCTTGCGTGAATTATCCTGGTGTTGGTCGTCCTCACTCGTAGGGAGCTCATTAATTCTTCTGTTGTAGTTCCGGGCTCGAAGCCATGTGCCACTCCTTTCACTACGTTCGCTGTGAAGGCAACGTATGCGGTGACCTCGTGCTTGCTGCCGCTTAGTTGTAGAGCATCGATGTTTCTAAATTCGTTGGCTGCCTCTTGGTCGGAGGTGCTTACAACAATTATGTTCGAGCCAAATTTTGGTCTTACGATGGTATTCTTCATGTTTTTGCTTCCGCTGGGGCAGGCTCGTTCTATGGCCTTTGCAAGCTGCTGCGCCGAGTAGTTCTTGACTTGTAGTCCTTTCTTGGGTCTGATAATAATCTTTGCATCTTCTTTGGGGAGGCTGGGATGTCTTCTCTTGTTTACTACGCTGAAACGCGGTTTATGTGCAACGTTCGCATGGCTGGCTGCTTCTGCCTTTTCCTTTTCTTTCCTGCAGTTCCTTCTTCTTTGCTTGCTTCTGCCGTCTGCTCAGGTAGTATGCCCATGAGGTGTCGTCTTTGTCTGGTAGGTCCTCGGGAAGTGGGTACAGTTCGGGCCTGCAGCTTTCTGCTGTTTCTTGCTGGTCTTGAAATTCCATTTGTTCTGCTTCTCCTTCGTCGTCGTTCTCTCGTTTCTCCTTGGATTTCTTCTGATTAAGGGCTTCTTTCCGTGCTGCTCGCACCGTGTCACCCGTGGGCATGTCGGCGCCGCGCTGGGCCGGCCACGCCGGGGTTGAGCTAAGCCGCTCCGCTTCTTCTCGTCGCTGTAAAAATCTAATTGTTGGTCCGATTTCTGAAATAATTGCTTCTTGAGACTGCTCAGATTCTAGTTAATCACATGAGATAAAAGGGGTGGTCTCGATGGCTGTGAAAATCTGCCGATTCTGATGGATATCGCAGAGCTACGGGAAGGCGATTTAAAAACTTTCAAATTTTGCGACACAATGACGTGTTATGAGCAAGAATGACGTCATACGGGCCAACAATAAAACATAATTATCAGTGCGTTAAGTGCACGTTAGCATTCAAGTGATGCGGTCAAATGGAACTAGAGGCCCCATTACAGACGTCCAGTCATGTGTCGTCGCGACAGGTCTCTTAGGCGGCCGCCAATCGCACAAACAAGGTTCCGTGACGTCATAGAAAAGTTGCGGGAAATTGGCTAGGGGGTCGCGACTGCTCCATACGTTTTCTTTAATATCTCCGTTATTTGTTCGAAGATTGCGATGATATTAGTATCATTGTTATCGGGACTAAGCAGTCTTTCTAATAAACCCAACTTGTATTTTGTCTTCATGGCTCCTTTAACCAATACTGTGCGGATATGCGGGAGGCAGCAGGGTCACACGGCATTAGCAAGAAAGAAGGAAGGGATGAAAGGAACGCGAACAAGGAGTGCGCGCACTGGGACGTAATAGCGTGCGGTAGAGGACCAAGCCGGGCGAAAAAGAGAAGAGGGCACAAGGGGAAACCCTGGAAGCAATAAAAGGCAAGGAAAGGCGAGTCGAGACAGGCGATGCCGAGAGCGGACCGGACAAATCAAAGGGGTCGGAGAGCAGTAGGGGCGAGACAGAGGGTGAAACGACGACGCAGCAATCAGGAAATAAGAGATGGTGGAGAAACAGAAGAGAGGAAAGAACGGAACTGCAGGATAGGAACACATCTTGAGCGCACGGGTGCGCCGGAGTACGTTCCGGGATAATTACGAGATCGCTGGGGGGTAATACCGCCGAGGCAGCCTCTCTCGCGCGCGTTCTGCGCATCTGTAGTGAGGGAGCATGTCCCTAAAAAAGAGAAAAAGGCGTCGCAAGCTGCAAGTCGGATGCAAAGCCAGGAATGGAGGTTTACGACACGGGAAACGCGCGGAGCTACAACGTCACCGAATCCGAGGAAGCGAAAGAGTAAAAAATTGGCCCGAAAAGACAGAAAAAAGATGGAGCGAAGAGAAGAAAAACGGGAATTGCAACAACGAACATGGGTAGAGCGGAGAACACAGCACT
This sequence comes from Haemaphysalis longicornis, assembly GCF_048455015.1. NCBI lineage: Eukaryota > Metazoa > Arthropoda > Arachnida > Ixodida > Ixodidae > Haemaphysalis > Haemaphysalis longicornis. The sequence continues at coordinate 78,378 of NW_027526269.1, forward strand.
CGCGTGAAAACAGCGCCGGGGGTCGCAGATGTCGAACGCGCGAAAGAGCATTCCGACAAGGAAGGGTCCCTGTTGGAGAAGTACACTTAGGCTGCAGATGCGGGAGATGCAGCGAATGAAGGAGAGGAAGCAGCGGCCGATAACGCTAGCGGCGGCGAGAACGCGGGCCAAGAGTGAGCCGCACCTCGCGAGCAGTATCGGAAGCGCGTACTGCGAGCCAAACGAGCGGAGCGGAAACACGCGATGATGATGATAATGGTTGGTGTTTAATGGCGCAAGGCCGACGAGGGCAAAGAGCGCCAGAGAAGTTATTTAATGAAAACAAGTGATTACCCCAAAAGGTAGGTATAAAATGTGTAAACTGTACATAGTAAGATCAATAAAGATAATGGTGATGGCTGGTGTATAGGGCCAGATGTGATTACGCATGATAGGAAATGAGGTTTAAAAACTTAACATCTGACAAATATTTAAAAACGCGTTTCACAGAAACCATGGCATCGTCACCTAGAAACAGCGATGGGTGTAGGGGAATATGTTGTCTGTAGAGTTCTCTGAAGTGTTTGTGTCGTGTTGTGTCAAGTGCCTTGCATTGTATGAGTATGTGGACTACGGATAGGCCCTCCCCACACCTGCTACACAGGGGTCTTGGAGATCCCGTTAGCAGGTGCGAGTGCGTTACATGCGTGTGGCCTATCCGTAACCTAGCTAAGGTAACTTCAATGTGCCTGTTGTGCGAGTCAGTAGTGTATTGTCCCAAGTGTGGTTTTATTACGTGTAGTTTGTTGTCTGTCTGTTCGCTCCAGTCTGCTTGCCAAGTTTTACGGAGTTGTTGTCTAATGTGTGGCTTGAGGTCTGTGTAAGGTAGTGTTGCCATGTCGACTGTGTTTCGGAGTGCAGCATTGGCGGCCATTTCATCCGCCACTTCATTACCGCCAATTCATTACACGCGACCAGGGAGACGCAAACCAGAAACGCCCGTTCTAGAAAAGAGCCGAAGGTAAGCCAGCAAGGAGGAGGAACGAGAGCAAGGAAGAGAGGAGGGAGTAAAAGAGGAAACGCTGGAGGCAGGGGGCAAGTAGACAGACAGCTGGGTACAAGCGTGCGTGAGACCAGACACATTGCTTAGAAGGATGAGGCTATGACGTGCGCGAGCTAGAAATTGAGTGAAGAAGAACGCAGCAGTAAAGCGAACAAAAATCAAAGCCGTTCCACTCAACGTGAAAGCTGTCGGAAGTGCAGAGCAGTCATTTGCCTTAATGAGCTGTAGCGCCGCTGTCCGCTCGCTCACTGCTACCACCAAATGCGATTCAAATTTCTCGCCTCCGCAGTGCTCGCGCGCCACCTGCCTGAAACAGCGTTAGCGGGAGATCTGTTCTCTTTGTGCTTGCTTTTCCTCTCTCACGTGCCAGCGTTGCACTGCCACTTTTTTTCGCTTATTATCGTAAAACCAACCCAACGGACGTACCGAACTAAACGAATGCGGGGGCTGCCGGTTAATTACGCGTATTTTGCCTCAAATGTGCCTGCACTTTTCTTTGCGCTAAACAAGGGGAGGATGTATGACAAGCGCCAGCGGTTCACTAGTTTCGAACGCTTATGACCATAGAAACCACTTGGTGTTCGGAGCCTCTGCGGGGCGCCCGACGACGGTACGCCGGGCTCTACGTGGGTTTGTTATCTCGCTGCGCCGCCTGATTGCGGCAGTAGCTTGACATCGAGTGTTACAGCGACCTACGACGAGAAGGCGCGGCCCTAAAGTGCTCTGCACTTAAATGAAACCATAAAGGCGAGTCCGTGAGTTCCGCGCCACATGGCGGTAGTGGGCCAAGAGGAGGACTAACGATGCAGAAACACTCAGCACAGCTAATCCAGGTGTCTGGCGAGAATGCAAGTAACGGCACGGGTGAGGCGAGAGAGAGAGAGAGAGAGAGAGAGAGAGAGAGAGAGAGATAGAGAGAGAGAGAGAGAGAGAGAGAGAGAGAGAGAGAGAGAGAGAGAGAGAGAGAGAGAGAGAGAGAGAGAGAGAGAGAGAGAGAGAGAAACAGACCGACAGACAGACAGACAGACAGACAGACAGACAGATAGATAGATAGATAGATAGATAGAGAGAGAGAGAGAGGAGAGAGAGAGAGAGAGAGAGAGAGAGAGAGAGAGAGAGAGAGAGAGAGAGAGAGAGAGAGGAGGCCGAAGAGAAGGAAGTGAGAGAACTGGCACCAACAAGGAGAAGCGCGGGGAAACAATAAAGCAAACGCGGATCACGGAAAGGGTCGCAAAAGCATCTCAGAATCAGGCGTGCTACATTGGAAGTTTACACAACCAGAGAGAGGTATAGCGCAAGACAAAAGAAAAGGCGCCGAAAGGAGCAGGAAATGAAGGGGCGGAAAGCCGGGCGACGGAGGTACGGGACGCACACCAACGGTCCCCACCATTTGTTTCCTCTCCGAAGCGACGCGGGGAAGCCTTCGGAGCCGCGGAGATCGATCTCTAATTCGTCCCTTCCGAATCACCCGAGAATGGCCTCTCCGACTTCTTCGTGGGATTGATTGGACATTAGGGCTTTCCGGAGATGCTTCCCTTTCTCCTCTTCCTCCTAACCCGCCCACCGACTGTTACACCCGTATCTAGCTCCTCCCTGCATCGCCGCTTCTTGATCGAAGAGAGCGCCAGGGGAAAAAAGGGGCCTCACGGGTTCCTCTGGAGGAGACGAAGAGGAGGAATTTGGATCCGAGGAGAAGAGACACCCCCTCCCTCCCGGGAGACAGATTCCTCAAACTAAAGCGAGCTGACGGAGGAGAAGCGAACGCCCCGCTGGTTCTCCGGTCGTGCGCGAGAATCGTATCTGACGTCCAGGGCCCGCACGCTTCGTTTCAGGTTCACGCGGCTTTGGCGCGCACGAAGCGGGGCACCGAAGAACAGAGTTGACGCGCTCTTGCACCCACCACTACTGCTCCTTCTGGATCAGACAAGCTATGCTCTTGGACACACGATGGCGCCCATCGGGAGGAATTTGTCGGGAAAGACAGGGAGACTGGCTAATACCGGCCTGTATACGCCTTTTATTTTCGCAGTGTCTAGAGTGCCGTCCGACGGCACCCTACCTGATCGTTGCAGGCATGGCTACAGTGCCGTCCGGCGACATTCTAATATTTAACACTAGGCTAGCACCGCTCAAAGAGTCTGCCGTTGTAGTGTGGAGGATCCGTCTTAACTACTTGATCCGAAAGTCGGTGGTTCGAGACCGGCACTTGCCTCGGTGTTTTTTTTTTTTTGTTCATTATTTAATTAAAGTGCAATTTTTATGCCTTAGGTTAGTTTTAGTATTCTAAATGATTTCTTTGTGTGCGTTAGGTTATGTTATGTTTAGGTTAGGTTGCCTAGCATTGCGTTATCTAGAGAGATCTACTGCTAGACGCGGCTATTATGTTATAAAACGCCGCTGGACGTCGATATAGTGGAGTGCTTATAATACCGTCGGACGGCACTCTTGACACGGCCTTTTGTTTTTTAACCATTGCTAACATCTGGGCACGTTTCCGAGGTACTCCGTATGCACCGTGGGATCGTCCTGTCGACTGCGATGATTGCATCGACGCAAGCACAGAGCAATGGTAAAATAGCAGCTCCCAGAATGCAGAAGTTGAAAAGGTCTATAGACATTTGCCTGCTTAACACATATCATCGTGACATGTCCGCTTGTGTGAGCCGTATGCGAGTTAGATCGTCTTGTCGACTGCGCCCACAGCCCAATGATAAAAATAGGTCCTCCCGGAAAAAGGTTGGAAAGGACAACGCAGGTCACTCGAATGCGTCGGTTGCGGGTTTGTATTACGCCGTATGGAGTATCACCGCAGGAAGCAGGTAAATGCACGAAAGCTACGATTTCTACGATGGCCTTTTGGCGCCCACCGCTATAGCGGTGGGCGCCAAAAGGAGCTGCTTCCTATAGGGAGCAGCTCCTTTAAAGAGAGTAACCCCAGAATCACAGAACCAAAGTTTCAGCGCCGTTATAACTGGTTAGCACAGCTATTTTTTTGCGCGTAGGTTTTAACAGCGACGCTGTTTAGCAAGTCGTAATTTTTCGTGTTCGCAACTAAAAATACCATTAAATTGCCGAACACGCGCGCGTAAGCGTGGGTCTCGCGGCGACAGCCAGGCAATTAACAAAGCGAAGAAAATGCATAGCGCTCGTGTGTGCGTGCCTCGAGGTGACGCTCAGCTTCCCCGGTGCACGTTTGTCAAGTCAAGCATACCCACTTAGGGAGATTGACCAAGATTGGCCGAAAAGAACTCCAGCATTCACCGTAATCGTGGCACCACTTACACGGAACGAAAAAGAGACGTCATAGCGTACGTCCCTCCAACGTGATGTCCAATGATTACCAGTTTAAAAAAAATGAAAGTTCACACTTATAGCAAGAATGATGGAGTAAAGCTCGTTCGGGCAGCGAAGAAGAAGCAAATCGGCTGCAATCGTGTACTTAAACTTTCGGGATAGGCGCGAAAATTGCGTACAGCTTCGTGAGTGCTGTACGCTTCGTGAGGCTGCTGAAACTGAAATTTTGGCTTGTGTCTGTCTGTCTGTCTGTCTGTCTGTCTGTCTGTCTGTCTGTCTGTGTTTCTATAAAATCCCTTTTTAAGTGCACTGCACTTCTTAAGCGACCCTGAACCTGCGTCCACCGGCGATGTCCGCGCACTTGGGCGCGCGCAGCCTGGCCGCTGACATGCCACATACCCACGTGGGGGATTGGCCAGGACATAGAGTTTCTCGCCAACTCACCTAGAGTGGAATCTGGCGTTAGCGTCAACGTGATTCGGCAAACGCGCTCTACGCCTCCATGAGTGCCGCCATAGTGTGTAGTTCGGCCGGAAGTTCGGCGGGGCATGGCCGGCAACGACTTTGTGGCTACGCAAATTGCGTTTTTGTTTAAAAAACTGCTGCCAAAAGTGCCGCTGTTGACGAATTTTATTTTGTATAAAACACTGTGTTAGTGGGCTTATGTTTCCAAACAAATTTGTGGGTTACAAAGAAAAAAAAAAGCAGAAGTGCTGCCTTTGGCTCACGCCACCAGATACAGCGGACTGTCCCGAATTTATTTTTAAATTATAGCATACTCCAAACTGGATGAGGTTTTCTTTGATTTTTTTGTAATATTTAGCTGAAAAAAATTGTTTACATTGTCTTAAACTGTGTTCTTGCTTCCTCTCAATACAGTATTATTATCGCATGCTAAGCGTTCTGGCAGGCAAAGCAGGTGCAACATAGAGATGCAAAAATGATGCAATCGCGTCGTATTTATTTGCTTTGTCCAAGCAGATATAAATAAACTTAGAGGCGAAGCCTATTGCCGGAAGTAAGTTTTCAAGCACGCGGGATGAAATTGCATGAATGCGTTAAATACAAATAAATACTGCCTTGTCGAGTAGCTATGTATGTTGCCTCATTGCGCCTGGCCAAGGCAGTGCATGCTTCAAGGGGTAAGTAAACGCAGCGGCGGCGACGAGCTATGCGAAAATCGTAACTGAGTGTGTGCAGAAAACGGATAGTGTGGGCTAGCGTCGCTTATTTAGTGGCTGTAGTGTGAGCGGCGGCGGCAAGCGGTATGAAACAGGCCGCTGGGACCTTCGCTCGCTTTTTGCTGGCCAGAAGCAGCCCACAAGCGAACGGAAGCGGCGATACAGTGAACTGTAGCGACGAACGACGACGACAGAGGACATTAGCGGCAGTGTATTAATTTATTTTCGCTTGTCGCTGTCACCCAGTACACTCTGCTGTTGTACCTTTTGAGTTACGTTTTCGGCGTCGCTTGTCGCCGTCACTGCATGTAGGTCACCATCTTAAGAAAATCGCCGCTATCGCGAGCACATGCCTTAAGTGCTAATCACGCTGTTATTTAGACATAACTGTGATAGCCATTAAATGCCAGAAAGTGGCATCCCGAAAGCGGAAACGCATACCGAAAACAGAAATAACAAGCACTTCAGAGCCGAGAAGCCTAATCCATAGCCCTTTGTACTAGCCACTTGCTGCCAATCCGATTCCCACACTACCCACAATTCTCATGTCGGCGTGCGATCGCAGCGACACTCTCCGCTCTAGGTGATATTGAGAAACTCTATGGGCCAGGAATCTCCTCGTCTTCCTTGGCAACGGGGGGAGATGGGCGCGCGCTGCCTGGCCGCTGACATGGCACATACCCACGTGGGGGATTGGCCAAGAATTGGGCGTGAGAAGGGCTAATGCACATGCTTAAAGGAGTACTGACACGAAATTTCAAAGCTGAGATCCGCTCTAGCAATCAAGTACAACGACAACACAAATAGGTGTCTGTGAATAAATGCATCTTTCTTTCTTTGTAGTTGTGTGTGTGTGTGTGTGATCTCTCTTTCGCGAACATTACCGAACCGCGCAAATTCAACTCGTGCATTCGCACTTTCACATTCTTCCCCTCGGGGAAATGCGGGGAATTTTTTGCTCAAATTCCTTACCTGACTAGACGGTATTCCGTCGAACTCTCGACTGTGTGTGTGTGTGCGTGTGTGTGTGTGTGTGTGTGTGTGTGTGCGTGTGCGTGTGCGTGTGTGCGCGCGTGTGTGTGTGTATATATATATATATATATATATATATATATATATATATATATATACATATCAAGGTTGCAGTCGTCATTGCCAGTGCTATTCGGCTTTTTTCGAAATATATAATAGGGCCGAATGACATGTGCTTGTCACGTTTCTTTGATTCATTGATAAATAAGCGAAAATATAAGTCGAGAAAAAATCCGCCGTTTTCCGGGAGCGGGACTCGAACCCACATCTCCGCATAACCGGTGCGGTGCGTTCGCCATTACGCTATCCCCACAGCGGCTTCTCTCTCGACTTTAAAGCGGGGGTTTATATTTACAAGAGCTCTGAGGCCGGTCAACTAGCGCCGCCCCTCGACTACCGCGGGAGACGTAGAACGTCTTCTTTCCCAGCGGCCGCCACGTAGAACGTGGTCGGAGGTCGGGGTTAGCAATTGGCATATCCGAATATATATATATATATATATATATATATATATATATATATATATATATATATATATATATATATATATATATATATATTCCGATTCGGCTGCCCAGCCAGGCAAATTTATTCCAAACTGCTAAAGAACTTGCTGCCTTGCGCTCCGCTTTGCAGTACATTATTGGGCGAGAACCTTCTGTGTGGGTGATTTTTACAGATTCACGCGACGCCCTTCACCAACTGGCATTATTTCCGCGCGAACAACTGGCCCACGAAATACACACCCTGCATACACAGGCTGCCAGCTTGCTTCACGAGGCAGTGTTGCAGTGGCTACCTGGACATTGTGGGGTGAATGGGAATGTGGTGGCCGACGAAACAGCTTGCGCGGCCCACACCCAATCTCAGGTCATCATCCCGATTCCTTTCTCTCGACGTGACGCCGCGACAGTTGCGTACTCCGTGGCACGGCAGTTACAACTCTCAATATGGACGGATGGATCAAACAATTATCAGCCGTTGTACAGCACTTATCCCGCCTGCAGTTTCCGATTGCCGTGTGGCCTGGGAAAGCGTGACGAAGCAGTTGTTCACCGTATCCGCCTCAACGTCGCTTCTACCGGCCACTACCTGTACAAGATGCGCCGAGTTGCCTCCCCTGACTGTCACGTATGCAGTGTTCGCGAGGACATAGAACATGTACTGTGTGTGTGTCTCCGTTACTACACCCAGCGGCTAACCTTAAAGACGACCTTGGAACTGCGTGCTGATGCATCTCTGAAACTTTGCGACGCCATTGGCCCATGGCAGTCAACTACACCGGCAACACAGAGTACACGGGCCTTGGTGTCATTTCTCCGTGACTCCTGCCTGAACAAAATCCTGTGAACGTTTGCCTTAACTATATCACTGTGCGTGTGCTGTGTGCGCGATCCTGCGTCTGTCAGTTTGTGTGTGCTTATTTGTGTTTGTAGTGTCTGTATGAGTTTTTGTGTCTTCGCTTCCTTTCACTTTCGCACATCTCATGTTCATGTGGAGTAGCAAGCCAAGCTCGCTGCCACGCTGACTTCTCCTCATCATTAAAGGGATTCCTCCTCCTCCTGGTGGCAATGTGTTTGTTAACATTGTTGAGAAACAAATTGTTGAGCATTGTCAACATTGCCAACCTTGTTGAGCAAAAACAAAGCGTTAGGATATTTGAGGCAAAACATCAATATATAGGTTGAATTTTCAGTGTTCTTTTCAATACAAATACATGGATGCTTGATTTCTGCGATGGCAAAAAAAAAAAAAATCGCCTTCCAAAAAATGTATTACTCGAAATTTCAAAAAGCGCTCGCGGCACCCCATCGGGGTGGCATTCCAAGACGTCCAAACGTACAAAAAGGTTCCAGTAAATGGCGCGAGAGCAGTGAAACGCGGCAAATTTGAATTGACTTCAAAAAAAAAAAAAGAAAAAAAAAACCTTCAGCGTGTGCGTCGTGGGAGGACCCAAACTGGAGGGAAGAGGGGGAGAGGTGGGCGAGAAGGAGAAGAGAGGCGTTTAGTGGCCGGGACGGCAGAAGACTGCCGTCTCTGGACGATGTTTGCCCCGAAGAGAGCTGACGGCCAATTCGCCGAACAGAGTATTTAGCGACCAGATCACAACCACAGTGCGTGCAAGGGACAGGGCGAACTACGTCGTCATAACCGGAGCAAGTTCGCATACGTTATATCACACCAAGGGAATCAACCGAATCGAGCCCAACACCAACTTGATACAAGAACGAGACGAAGAGCCCAGCAGGCGGCGAGGGCAACTCAGTCATTGTCGACTCTCTCTCTCTCTCTCTCTGTAAATCAATCACTCACTCACTGCCAAACTCGAAGCCTTCCGAAACGCCCGGCGGTCAATCAAGCTGCCCTTAAATAAATCTTGTTTAGATTGGCTAAATTAATCTAGATTGTTCATGTTTGTCTAAAGGTTGCAGGCAACATTTTTTATAGCTTCAGAAGGAAACAAATAAAAAGGAAAAAAAATAAGTGTCGCGCTGTATTGCGCTAACGGGAATAGACATATACCGAGCTCATTCGTGTGTCTATATTTCCGCGCAGCGGTGTCGCAGAGATAGAGCACCCGCCTCGTGCGCAGAAGGGTCATGGTTCGAATCTCGGCACCACGCAATTGCCGCCGTAAAAAAATAAAACATCGTCATGTTAAGGGGCCTGGGGTGCGGCGTGATCCCGGCCACCCTTGCCGTTAACGCACTCCCTCACCAGAGCAGGATTGGCCACCCTGGTGAAGTAATGGCCACAACCTCCCATGAATACGCCAATTAACTCTCGGCCCTCAGTCGCCAGCGGCTGCCAAGCAACTGATCACGGCGGCGGTCAAACCTGTGGCGCAGCAGAGGGTGCTAGCAATCACTGGATCCGGACAGACCGCCATTGGAATCGGAATCTATATTTATAAGCATCGCCTAAACAATAACTTTTTTTTTTGCACAAGTGTTTAAGGTTTCTCCCTCGCCACCGGCCGGGTCCATCCGGACCCGGAGGGGAGGGAGAAACCTTAAACACTTCCTGACACAGCTCCTCGTATAAAGCAAAGCGTTCGGATCAATACTTATCCGCAGTAAAGTTACCCGCAAACGGAAGTTGTGAGCAAACATCACGCACGTAGAACTGTTGAGTACGCACGATGGTAAGAAAAATAAGCTAATGAAAGTACTTAACGGCAACCCTAAAACACAACAAAAATTACTACGAATCTTTGAAGAGTTCTGTGACGTATAAAGCAGACTATTTTGTGTCTTTAATCGCAGTAGAAGCGAATGTCTGAATGAAGGCTGACAATCAAGAAGTACCGATGGGAGAGCCTATCTTCAGTGAAGTACTCGTAGACAATAGCGGTCCTCCAAATCGCGTTTGTTTGTTTTTCGGGCCTTGTGTATCGGGTACAAACAGCACTATTCAAAGAATACCGCTTTCTACTTTCTCCAATGAGCTCTACGCCAACCATCCTATAAGACATCACGGCGGCATTACCTCATCATAAAAAGCGCAACGCGCTCTCCCCGCAGAAGATGGGGAAGTGATGTGACACCTGCCAACGAAAATGTCCACCAGGGAAGGGAAGAAAAAGACCTACACTTCGTCCAAGCCTTATCCCAAAGTGAATCGAGTTGCGCGCATTATCACCGGTGATAGTTTTTGTGCGCACCCTGCGGAGTTCCATCCATCGGTACCCTTTGTGTTTCCTCTCGAGCGAATGCAGCGAAAGAGTATCATTCCGGAGGAAAAAGGTCACTGAAAATAGGAATCAGGACCAGTTCAAAAAAAAAAAAAAACCAACTAAATTAAACAGTTGATGGGAAAGCAGAAATTACGAAACAGGAAAAGGAGAAGCGGGGTGGTCACGGACGACCAACGGGGAAGATACACGTTCACACAAGGGTAGTACCAAAGATGAAATCGATTCCCAAGAGACACCGACTCAGCGCGAAAAGATTCGACCGCAATGGAGCGAAGGAAAAAAAAAACGCACAAAGAAACGTGCCAGTATCCCAGAGAAACGCGTTCGAACAAAAGTCGGGAAAGGATGATAGGCGAGAGGTTCTTTTCAAAACGAGGCTTACAGATTCGACCAAACAAGTTGGAAGAAGTTTGTTTTCTTGCTAAAGATCGTAACTGCGGAACTGCGGAGCAGTGGCTCCTTGAAGCCCTCCCCCTCGCCGCTTGGTAAACGACATCGACGGTTTTTCTCGCCACTATACCAACATCAACTAGATAAAAAGGCCCCATAGTCTACGTCCACCATGTTGAGTCTCAATTACGTGATTGCCTGGGCACGCCGTTTTAGGCTGCCGCATGGCGCCGTAATCTGACGCGTGGTGAGTAGTTGACCACTCACAACAGCACAGTGGCGTTCGTGTTAATGACTCTACGAAGAGGCTTTGTCACAAAGGCGGTGTTTGCGAAATGCCGAGCGGTGCGATATCTGAAGGCCCCGTAGCACGCCGAGACAACAGTTCACTGGTGTCGCAGCTGCGACATCGAGAGACAAATTAGGCGAAAATTACCCCCCAGCACGCTGCTGACGCCCCAGAAGGACAGCGTCTGACTTCGACACAGACTCCGCCGTCAATATTTGTACCCTGTTTTAACACTAATTTCAATGCCAATTCACCCAAAGGATTGGTGATCATGTTTGGGTGCTATTGGTGCAAGGCCAACTAGGGCAAAGGGCGCCAAGAAAGGGGTCAGGTAACTGAGATGAACACTTTTTTTAACGTTTATTAAAATGTAGAAAAAACACCCGGGGTTCTCTTCCTAGTGCATCAGACCCCTTTAGGGATAGCGATAAGTTAAGGTTCCCGACGGGTATGGTTGGGAAATAGCAAGGGAACAATAGTGGGTTGGGATATGAAATGCAGGAGGGTGTCCCACGCTGCCTTCGCTAAATTAGGTGGGTAGGACGGACGGAGAAGATCATTTAAGGAATTTGGTCGTACGTTAGCGGGAAGGGTGTCTAGGAGAATCTGTCTTTCAGTTTGAAATCGAGGGCATGTCCAAATAATCTATTCAGTGGTGTCCGGAATTTCACAGGGGACACACATGCCTTGATTAAGTGACGAATAAAAAAAAACTGTTGTCATTCTGCAGGGGAAAGGTTCGTAAGTGTCATTAGTTGTCTTAGGCGGACTTGTTGAGAGCGAGAATAGGACTTGGGAATGGAAGTGTGGTTGACCAGGGTTAGCCAGAAAGTCTTTCCGTTGCTGTTTGATGGCGGCCCGGTGCTCGTCAGGGTCATAATCGCAGCCCGAAGGCGTCCAGCTGGCTTGGGGCAAGGTTGTGAACGATGCACGCGCCGCCTAATGGGCTGCTCATTTCCGGGGATTCCGGCATGGCCTGGCACCCACGCGATGGTGCCGTCGATGTTCTGTTGATGAAGGATGCTCTTGATTTCTTAGATCTTCTTAACTCGTAGACTGTATGATAGTTGATGACGACATTCCAGGAAAGCTTCCCGACTATCTGTGTGAATGTGTATGAGTGTGTACATGGAAAAGGATGATACGTTATGAACAATACGACGAAGTGAGAGGATGATACTTTCTAGTTCTGCCCTATTAATGGTGGTATCGGTGGCAATGAATGAACGCTATTGACGTTAAATGCCGATATATGCCACACCGCAGTTGTGCTGGATTCTGTTTTAGATGCGTCAGTGTAGATGCTGAGTGTATTAGGGTGGCAAGACCGTTTCTGGTGTTGTTTTGCTGATTTCCGCCTGTTTTGTGGTTTAGCAAGGGTTAAGGCTTGGGCGAGTTGGTGCATGATTAGAAATAGGGGAACAGCGCAACGCAGACAAAACACAAAAAGAAGAAGGTGACAACCACGAGCGCTGACTTACAACTGACTTTATTCCTCGGCTTTTCACATATATATGGCAATAGTCAAAAACACAAGAAAAGCGGAAAATAACACGAAAGCTGGAGATAACCAAACCACTCGTCACGCTTTACCGATGCCATGTGCCACAAACACTTGCTGTACTACTGAGGGACAGATCATAAATCTCTCTCTGCGAGAGGGACAAGGAGGGAACGCTGGCACCTTTCTCGCAATATTTCTGCGTAAAAGCTGTAAAAAGAGCTAGCGTAAAAGTTGTATTTTCTGCTCCCAACAAGCTTTCCTCCATGCGTTTGAGAGTAAACAATACCAAAAGAACAATGCAGTCTTGCTCCGTAAAGCACGATAACCGGTTTGTTGAATGCGTTAAAGGCGTCGTCTATTCTGTTCCTCTGTCCTGTGGGAAAACTTACTTAGGCCAAACTGGACGATGCCTCAATGAAAGATTAAAAGAACATAACTATAACGTACATAAGGGGATTAGTGGCCACTTAGGTGTCCAGTGTCGGGATTGCCGCGGCTGCGCCACAATCTTTCAAAAAACACAGGTCATTTCCAGACACAAAGATAAAAAGAAAAGAAAAAATAACCAGAGAAATAATTGAAGTCGCAGAAATATTGCACAAAAAAGAAAAATGTGTTAGTGTTCCCTCCTTGTCCCTCTCGCAGAAAGAGATTTATGATCTGTCCCTCAGTAGTACAGAAAGTGTTTGTGGCCCATGGCGTCGGTGAAGCGTGGCGAGAGGTTTGGTTATCTCCAGCTTTCGTGTTATTTTCCTCTTTTCTTGTGTTTTTGACTATTGCCACATATATGTGAAAAGCCGAGGAATAAAGTCAGTTGTAAGTCAGCGCTCGTGGTTGTCACCTTCTTCTTCTTGTGCATTGTCTGTGTTGCGCTGTTCCCCTATTTGTGGTTTAGGATCTGGTTTAGGATCCGTGATTGCAGCCGTGCTATTTCTAGCCACATCCGGCGGTTCCCGACTGGCTTTGTTGTCAGTAGTCATCTCACGAAGAAGTGATTCTGCCGCACGTTTTAAAGTTTGGCTAGGGAACCCGCCTCGGCCAACCTGAAAAATATAAAACTGGCGCCCCGATGCAATAAATCATTTCAGTGGTTGTTAGTAAGCGCTTGTATTTGTCTTGTCTTCGCTTTGTCCCGTTCATTGCGCTGCCCTCTGCTCTCAAAGTTATGTACCAACCGGCTCAAGCTCCAACTCTTCCGAAAAAGTGTGTTGCACATGTGTGGCCTACCTGTAATCCAGCTAATGCAACCTCCCTGTGTCTGTTGTGTGAATAGGTTGTGTAACGTTATAAGTGCAGTCTTATTACATGTAGTTTGTTGTCTGTATGTTCACTCTAGTCTGATTGCCATGTTTTACGAAGTTGTTGTCTAATGTGTGGCTTGATGTCGCAGGAGCGGCCCTTTCATCTGCCACCTCATTTTCGGCGATGCCACAGTGGCCTGGCACCCAACACACTGTCGCTTCTAAATTTGATGAATAGGCTACCATAATTAATTGGAAAACCAGATTAAGGATGTTGTTTTTCGATGATTCTCTGGATGACAACGTACGAAGGACCCTCAGCGAACCTGTATAAATGACGGACTTAGGAATATTATGTTCAACCATGCGACTCACAACACGAAAAATGTCATATGCTTCTTCCGTAAAAATGCTGGTGTTGACATTCATGGTTCTGCATTCATTAAAGTTGTGTCTGTGCGCAGAGCAAGACACCGCAGTAAACGTTTTTGGCGCATCACTGAAAAACTGTGGAGCCACATATTTATTTTGCAGATACATAAAATGCTGTAAAATCTCAGCTTTTTGGTGTTTTGTTTTTACTGAATTGTGAAAAAGGCAAGTGACACGATACAGGGCGAAGGTGCCATGGTGCTATCAGATCAGTGTGAGATGTCTTGAAGGTATTTAAAAAGGAGACATCAAGTAAAGCCACCTCCTCTCTTACTTTTTGTGAGAAGGGAATTGAAATGGGTTGGCGATTTAAAAAGAGCTGAGATGCGGCTGTATTCATAAAAAAAAAAAAACAGGTTTGAAAGGATGGTTATAGATTAATAAGATTTTAGAAGCATATAACAGATCAACACAAGTTCGCTGGTACTCTAGGCCCCATTTGTCCCATTACACTTACAGGGTCTGGTCTGGGCTTGTACAGAAAGCACCACATGAAAGGCGAAGCCCCAAGTGCATAAAGAAGTGGGTTTTCTTCATGGTTGCTGAATGTAGGAGCAAGCGTATTCCTTCTTTTGACGGTAGAGCATGCGCAGTTTCGAGGTTTTTTTGTATATCTGTGTGAACATTTAATTAAATCTCCGCTGATAGCAGCGCATCGTCCTGCTTGGTTTCTCTCCTTGTGTGTCGTCGTACCACACTTTTTCTCACCACGTTGACAGATTCTAGTAGTACTGCGAGAGGACGAAAAAAACGGGGAAAATACGGTGTGGAAGCTTAAAATCCGCCAAAATAAAAACAAGACAGACGTGGGGCAACGTCGCCCCAAAAGGCACGCCCGAAAGCAATCAATGCAACAGAGAAAGTATATCCGCTTTCGCTGTTTCTTTTTCTGCATTTTTTTTTGTGTCCCTAACGCTACCCTGCCCACACCATCTGCTGAGCTCCACAAAGTCGAGAAAAATTCCGTGTTGTCTTCCGCTTTATTAGGCCCCCGGGAATAGGCCACGGAAGCGGGGCTCCGTCGAGCGGAACGAGTGTTGTGGGGAACAGGGCACGGAAAAAGCGGTAAGGGAGGGGGCAGTAAGCCGAGCTCAAAACAAAAACTGTCAATACATAAAACCGCAATGAATCCCCAGTAAGGAGTTGCAGCTCCAGGTTACAGTGCAAGCCTCAGCGGACCGGTGGGACGTACGAAGAGCAACGACCCATGAGACCCTAAGAATCGGGTAAAGTGCATCTTCGTGGTTTTTGCTTGCTTTGCTCCAGAATACAAAAACAAGACGAACGACGAGAAAGCAAACGAAGAGATACAGAGAAGATGAACAACTTGTATTCCATGCGAACGACGATAACCACTCCATTCAGGAGAGCCTCCTCCTCTCCTCTTCGTCTGCGTCTCCCTCTCCGCACCCTGGAATTCGTTAGCCGCGCACAGATCAGGGCGAACAAATCGGCGGAGTCATCAGGAAAACCCGGCCTCCCTGCGAGCTCCTGATAACGGAACGACTTTTATGCAGCCCCTTTTCTTCGAGACGAACTCCCGACAACGGGGAGAAAAAAGCGGTAAAAGCGGAAAAGGTAAACGCGGTATACTCTGGACGGGAGCTCGGGGACCACACTATGGTTCTTCAACGGAACCGGAAGGCTGGAGCTAGGAGTCCGCCTCTTGTTTCCATGTGCACGCTTGAACAGCGACGGAACAAAAAATGAAGCTCTCTACCCCTCCCACCGGCCCCCTACCTCCTCCCCATCTTGAGCCTCCTCACTACTGCATCCGGTGCGTTTCTCCTGGGAGAGGCTGTGTGGATGCAAACCGCGAAAGGGGGGCAGGCGGCGAAGAATTCGCGTTGATTGATGTTCATTTTGGAAGCACTCCGAAACAAATAATGGTGTAGCAGCATTTATCAGATCGGTAGCGTACACTCAAGCGAACAGACAGACAGACAGACAGACAGACAGACAGATATTGAACCTTATTAAGTCCGGAAGGTCTAACCTTGCGGCCCAGAGGTCCGTCCAGAGTAGACGCGGGCCGCACCTGCGCGGGTGGCGGGAGGTTTAGGACCTCCGTCCTGACGCAGGCCTTCTGGACAGCCCGGAGTTGAGTGTAGTAGTCTTCGCTGTGGAGCGCCATGGTCCATTCTTTCTCTGTGATGATTTCGGCTTCCTCTTGTAATGCCGGGCACTGCCATAGCACACGGTCTAAGTTACAGTAAGCAAACTGCCGCTGATAACCGGTGGGGTAGATACTTCGTGTTTCGACACGCTCCTCAACATAAATAAGCTACACGAGAATGCAAAGAAAAAACAATTGAAGATTGGATCAATGGATCATCAGAATGAGTGAACGCCTTGTCCTTCTTCCTAGTGAACTTGAGCCTCGGCCCTACACGGACAAGCGCTGACTTCCGACTGGTGATTTATTTTGGAAAACACAATATATTAATAGTCACACGTTAGCCGGCTCGCGCGATAAGACCTTAGAACCGGCAGGCACTGCACATAATGAAGGTAACCACCGTATCTATACAGAAACAGCAAACAAAAAAGGCGTGATTTAATGCGTTGGGGGCAACGCCGCGGAGAACAGATAAAACAGCTCTTTCTATGAAAGACTGAGGGACGGCGTACTGACAAGTTGATTGATTGATTGTAGGGTTTAACGCGCCGACACAACGCAGGCGATGAGGCGCGCCGTAGTGGAGGGCTCCGGATTAATTTAGATCACCTGGGGATCTTTAACGTGCGCGGAAATCTCGTACACACTGGCGTTTTTGCTTTTCGCCTCCATCAGAAAAGCGACCGCCGCGGCCGGGAATCGAACCCGCGACCGGCGTACTAACGAGTGCTTTCCGAAGTAAATCATCAGCTGGAAGGCAGCGCTTGTTCGTGTAGCCACCCTCTTCGTCCTTCGTCTAATTGCTCGCGCTGTGAGCATTAATACATTCAATTGACTTGAATACTTGGGTAGCCCCCGTGAGAGACAAGCCGAATAGAAACCAATGTGACCACCTTTTCCCTGTGTACTTGTTCTGCATCCCGCTCCCGACCCTCCACATATTTTTCGCCCTACACGGATAGAAAGCGCACCTATCACATCAGCATAGTCGTTCTTTGGCCAAGCGCAAATATATGCGTTCTCGAGTCGGTCTGGCAGTGGCTGTTCGCATCGGTGCGCCAAGAAGCTTGGATGCGCATCGTCTTCCTACACGTGCGAGCTACCACTTCGAGGCCTCATAAGTATGCATGTAATTAGGTCATGAGAATAACAGAATGCGTCAGCACGAGGTCTGAGAAAATTTTAATGGCCGTGCCTATTATACTGTATGGCTGCACTCAAAGTAAACCATATGCATGCGCTCCTAAGTAAACAGCTCTCAGGCTCTCACTCGTTGTCGACGGTGGATCCGGTTTTGATTTGTTTTATTGGGTGGCATGATACGTTCAATGACGTAAGAGAAAAGGTAAGACGTACGACAGCACGCGCTAAGTGCGTTGAAGCTTCAGCAGCGGTGGGCAGATAACCCAGCACTGGCAGTGGCTCGTGGCCCCCTTACGAATAGTGGCGCCTCTAGCGGAAGCTTTGGTACCTGTATGAACCTTCAACCGGAGCTTCGGGAGCAGAAAGGCACTAAAAGACTCTGTCATAACGCACCGCAAGGGAGAGAGAGAGAGAGAGAGAGAGAGAGAGAGAGAGAGAGAGAGAGAGAGAGAGAGAGAGAGAGAGAGAGAGAGAGAGAGAGAGAGAGAGAGAGAGAGAGAGAGAGAGAGAGAGAGAGATTTGTTTATTGGAGATGTTAGCTCCATTTGAATAAAACAAAAGCTGGCAAATCCGACCTTCGGTGTATATATTTCAAATATAGCATAACGGCTCGACTTAGGAACCTGCAGATACGAGCCGGGAACGGGCACCACCTTAAGGTTGATGCACAACGTGAACTATTTCAGTAGCAGGTGAGTGCGAAGTAATGCGACGAGATAACAACATGACAGCGTAAAACCTTAAATGAGATCCGTGCTTTGCATCTGTAATTCGAATGCGTTAGACCCTTTTCAGCCCTGGATTTTTTATTTCAAGCAAAAAGCTTCTTTCTGTGTGTTTTTCTTTATTTGTGGACTCTATGCGCTCACAAACAAAAAATTGAGCTTGTGGTGCAAGTAATTAGCGAATGACATCTAATTAGATGAGCATGCAATTAAAAGTTTAAATTGCAGCAGAAACGTTTTTACTTGGTTTTCTAAATTTTATAAAGCACTGAGCCCACATACAAAAACTAAAGCTGGTAGTGCGAGTATTTTTAGATTTACAGCCACGTCCTCAAACCAGGACATCGGACCTCGGGGTCACCCCGTCTCACCTTCACAGCGCCAAAAATAGCGCGACAAAGGGGAGGAACACGCTGGACAAGCGCTGAGTGCAGTGTGTTCCTGCCCTTTGCCACGTTATTTTTTCAATGAAGATGAATCTGTACCAACTAGCCCGGTTTTCTACGCTACGTCAGGTCACCCCGTCGTCAGCCTTGACTTCACTGGAACACTTTCCTTTTCTAGAGTTCATCTGCCGAAAAAAAATTAAAATAAACAAAGAATGGTGGTAACAATCTCAAGAGGCGTCCTTGAAGAACTATTTCCAGCAAAGTTGACTGTTTAGGTTTTATTCTCGGTGTGCTAGGGTATTTTTGGGCAATGTCCTCAATCAGGGACACCAGGGCCTGAACGGATTGGTCCTGCCGGGGGGAAAATTCACGATCGATGACGATTACGATTATTCAGGTGAAGAGAATGTTCTGTCTTTGAAATACTGCCGAATCCCCGCGTAACTCGCCGAAAATTTCGCTCGAGTAATTGCGAAATTGTGAGTGAACAAATTGGAGTTGCCTCAGGTGCCTCCACGTGATGATGAACTCCAGCAGCAATAGCGTGCCGTGCCAGGGTATAGGCACGTTGCGCCGGACGGAGGCCGCTATGAGTGCAGAACTTTTCCCACTAAAGCGTTTTGCAGCGCACGCTAGGGCATTGATAAAAGAGCGCCGATTTCTCGAGAAGTTTATCACCCACTGCCTGCAGCATGCCGTGCCAACAATCTAGGTGGTTGACATTGAGGCACGGTGTAAAGAAAGACGGCCGTGAAGAATGCATCGGTTCATCCCTGCAATTTGTATTATCTGCAATGTCATTGGTCGGGTACAATATCAAAAACTGAAAATATATATTTTCGTCTGCGCAACTTTAGCTATTCGTTCTTCCAGGCCTTGTTATAATGACGTTACTTTAGATGCCTTTTTTGTGTGGACGTCCGTGCTCGACTCGTGATATCATCCAGGCGGTTGGTGTCTAGGACAGGGCGCCGACACTTACGTAATATGAATGCTACGAACCGAGCCCGTGACATGCGTGGTATTTTTTCCTGCAAGAAAGGACCCCCCCGAACCACCAGGGTATAGAAAATGGCGCTGATGCTTGCGAGGCAAACATCAGCGCAACGTGCCTATAGTTCCGAATCGTCGTGTGCGAACTCTCTCAATTACATTTTAGGGGCGCTATTCTACAACGCCCCCAGCTGGCTCATTCCCGAGTTTCCAGCTACTCGGGTTAACAAAGTAGTCATAGTTGAGCATCCGATAAACCTCTAGCGAAACCGGCGCAATCGCGCGGAGCACGCTGGCATTATCAGCGCGCCTAGTTGAGGCCTCTCACGTTGAAAAAGCACGGCTTGTGTGAACATCCACGTGCAGCGCCGCCTAGAATCGAGTTGCAATATGCATTCCTTTGCGTAAAGAAGATGAGCCCGCAGTTTCGTTTAAAACTCCCGCCTCGGCCAGCCTTCTTTCTGAGCTCCGCCCTTAGCAGCAGCGCGGGGTGGCTCCGATTTTCACGGTGTTCTGTTCTTCAACAGAATTGTGTTTGTTACATGGCTTGAGAGTGGCTTCAGTGCAGCTCAGCGCAAGCCCAAAAACAAGTAAGCGAAGGAGTCACTGTAGCGAAGGGAACATGCCCTTCTCCCAACTTTGCTAACGTGGCCGTCTGTTTACGTGTGGATGGCGGGCGTAGCATCATAAATCGCCCCAATGCAGCGTGTCATAGCGTGTTTGAACATTCATGAATGAGTTTTTACCCCAGTTACACGGGCACAGTTAGCCACTGTTACGCGAACCGCAGCTAGACAAAACCGCAGTTTGCTGCGTTACACGACAGACGAAACTGCGGTTACCCGCTAACCATGGTTAACGCATGGTTAACTGAGCATGGCCACCTCAGTTCGGTCACGCTAACCTCCGTTCCCGCAGCCGCAGTGCTCAAAATCGCACAAGTCAGTTCGGACGCAAGTGGCGGCGCATCATCGGAGGCGAAAAGAAAAAAAAAAATCACCTGGTGTTCGGAGGAGACGAAGGTTCTCAATTA
Source organism: Haemaphysalis longicornis (assembly GCF_048455015.1). Lineage (NCBI taxonomy): Eukaryota > Metazoa > Arthropoda > Arachnida > Ixodida > Ixodidae > Haemaphysalis > Haemaphysalis longicornis. Next base: position 98,882 of record NW_027526269.1, read on the forward strand.
GCGGGTGCCCCAAAGCTGCGTGCCCCAAAGCTGCCAAGAGGCGCTTGCGTTCTTTGCGTCGCTCTCACACGCGACTGCACGTCAACACCGGCTCGTTTCCCGATCCACCTGATCAACTACAACAAAAGCCGTGCTAAATGTAAATTCCGCGCACCGTCCGAAAAAAAAAAAAAAAAAGAAGAGAAAAGGATAACGCGGGCAGTCATGAAGCGTTTTCAGCACTCGGAAACGATCGGCGCGCACGTTGGCCGTGCCTGCAAACACTCCGGTGCGCTTGCCCGCACGGCACTGCAAGCGGCTCGAACCGCTCGAACCGGCCCAGACCACGGCAGCAACAGCTTACCGCCGCTCTTCGAAATCAATCTGATCGCGGAAAAGAACTTCCACATGCGAGAAAGTGGATGTTAATGCGGTGAAAAATTGTGCTATGGATTGTAATTCGCAATTGTAGAGATAGCGCCGGTCAAATATCCACCACGATGCTAAGCTTAAAGGAGCCATGAAGACAAAATACAAGTTGGGTGTATTAGAAAGACTGCTTAGTCCCGATAACAACGATACCAATATCATCGCAATCTTCGAACAAATAACGGAGATATGAAAGGAAACGTGTGAAGCAGTCGCGACCCCCTAGCCAATTTCCCGCAACTTTTCTATGACGTCACGTAACATTGTTTGTGCGATTGGCGGCCGCCTAACTGACCTGTCGCGACGACACATGACTGGACGTCTGTAATGGGGCCTCTAGTTCCATTTGACCGCATCACTTGAATGCTAACGTGCAGTTAACGCACTGAAAATTGGGTTTTATTGTCGGCCCGTATGACGTCATTCTTGCTCATAACACGTCACTGTGGCTCAAAATTTGAAAGTTTTTAAATACTTCTTGCTTTTTTTTCGTTAAAAAAACACCTGTTGTGGCTGTAATGAAGCTGAGTGAGATACTGAATCCTAGTTCTTTCAAATTAAACTAAGATGTATTTTCTCTTCATGGCTCCTTTAAGTTCCCGACACCGAGCAGACCTGAGCAAACCAAGCCGGTTGCGAGCTGTTGGGTAAGCCCCTCTCATCTCCGCGCGCGAGTGCGTTGCGTTTGGGTCTGAAGCGACTGCTTTAACGATATTTCCATTTCTCTACACTGCTTCTCTTTTGTTTCTTTATCGTTAAGTTAAAAGTATCGTTATTTATTTTTGTTACGCTCACAACCAAGTGACCGCGGTCACCACATTTGAAATTTCGCGTGTAACAGCCAAAACCGCAGTTTGTGATAACCGCGGTTAAAGTTTAGTAACCACGGTTAAACCTAACTGCGGTTACTTACGCCGTGTAACTAGGGTATTAGATGTTGAAGTGATGTCATTTGTCATATATTGCGTTTTCACTGTGTATAAAGACGGCTGCCGTGGGAAAATCTTGTCGTCTTGGCCGCTCCTATCTTTCGTACAAGAGCGCGAACTCTTCATTAGCACCGCCCACCCGTGCGACTGTGGCAGCATTGCCTAAATGGGGCCTGGGGAAATTCACTGCGATTTCTTCCCGAACTCCAGTGGATTCGATTCGACAAACTTGAATGGTGCCTGCAGCACGCGCGCGTGCATGTATGAGTTTACGTCATCCTCGGGACAGGCGCCCGGCGTGGATGCCCGTTTTCCGTTAATCATGACGCGCGGGCTAATATTTACGTTCGCGGAAAAAAGACGACGAAAATTACCATCTCGAAGTACACGAACGCGCAAAGTTATGTGTGTAGTTCAATCTTTTTCGAAGCCTCTTTTCTTGCTGTTTTTAAAGTTTGGTTTTCTGCATACTAGAGCAAAATCAGTTCAAATAATGGTGATGACAAATTTTCACTTGTAGTTTTCACAAATGTTAGTTTTCCAATTTCTGAAACCAAATCGGACGAACTATGCGCCTCCAAAAGTTCAGAAACCAGGCTTTCACAGCTCTCTCAGGAGCCGATCTGCGTGCTGAACTCTTGCATTTTCAATGTTCCCGCCTTGCTGCCCGCAAGTCTACTTCCTCGCGGAGATAAGGGACCCCGGGGAGCCGTGGCAAAGGAAGCGAGGACGTCTCCGCGCCCATTCTCCGGGGCGCCGGTGTCTCAAATTGCATTACTTATAAGACGCCGGGACGCGGAGGGGACCCCCGCTCTGGGATCAAAGACGAGTCCTAAATGGGACCAAACCGTCCTGCCTCCTTTTTCAGTGAACTGTACGCGGGAAGAAAAGTGTCGCGAGGGCCCAGGTCTAACCTCAGGATGGGAGCTTCATCACTCACGGTTTATTTATTTATTTATTTATTTATTTATTTAAAGTACCTTACAGGCCCAGCAGGGCATTGGGTAAGGGGGGCTTGTGGAGGAAATCACAACAACATAACGAACAAAAGTTGTACAATAACTAGTCATGTCATATGTAGACAGACATCAACAAGTCAAGCTAGCGGTGCAAAAACGAACTTCATGACATCATCATCACAACATGAAGAGAATTATACGAGAAATAAGAACACCAAGTAAAACACAATGCGAAACTAAGAAAAATGTGGTTGATTCCTCTTTCATAGGAATTGGCAAAACACGAAAGTGAAAGGGGCCTTCACAGGAGCAATTGAATGTTAAAGGAACCTCCTTCTCGTGCGAAGGGTTCGAGAGCCTGACCCCGCAAGACGAAGTGGCACCGACACGCAAGAAACAAAAAAACAGGGGAGGGTGCCTCAATTCACGCGCGTCCCCCGTACACAAAGGCGCTGGCATCGAGGCGCCAACTGTCGGCGCTCATTAGCGTCATGACGCGCTACTTCGCTTCGCCTCTTCTAGACGGCGCGCACCATCTGAGTGAGTCGTAGGGAAGGGCATAAATCGCATTCGTACAGTTGCACACGTCTCGGTTCGTAGCGCCGTGGGAAAAGCTCCACGTACCTCCTGTTGCGGCCAGAGAGTCGTGGGCTCGAAACCGGGCGCCGCCGCGTGAATGGCACTTTTTCTGGCGACGTCACTTCCGTGACAGATATCACGTCACCAAAATCTTTGTGTACCCGGGCATAAAACACTTTCGTGTTAAAAACCGAAGCAAACGCAATCATTTCTGTTTAATCTGTGAAAGTTCCGCCATCGCCACCGACTTAATTCTGGATCGACTTCGGATTGGCTCAGTTTCCTTACCTCATTTGAGTTTCAGTTTCCTCTGTAGGCCTTTTCATTGCTTGAAGATCTTTAGAGCCTGCTCGGAATTTCCTGAAAGCTTGACGCACACGTTCCAAACGACCTTAAACAACTACCCGCCGGGGATACGAAGACGCGGGATCTATACTCGCCTCAATGGCGGCTGATTAATATATGACGGAGGCGAAAAAAAAAAGAAATAAAAGCTGTCCACGTTAACTAGATTTCGGCACTAAATTATTAAGTAGCCCATCGCCCATCGCTAGCCAATCGCTAAGTAGCCCATCGCTACGTCACTGAGACAGAGCTTGTCCCCCTGAAACCGCATCTCTAACGGACGCCCGAAAAAATTTTTAGGGGTACTGACACAAAATTTTGAAGCCGAGATAACCTCGAAGGTAGATTGGTGGGAACACACATAGATCATCTGCAAAATATCAGCGGATAATACTGCCTAGAACATATTTCGAATCAATTTTAAAGTGTGCGAAACGCAATCGAGCAGCCAACGGAGGACCTCGCGCAATCAACATTCCCTGGATGTGGAGTAAATAAACAACATTCAAACACGTCACGATGTTTTGCTGGCCGCTTCTGCTTTGCCGGCGTTTGTCGCCGGCTCGGCGCTCCGATCGGAGGTCGGAGCTTCTGCTGTCGAGCAGCGAATGACCCGATAGTTGGCTCCGTGATTTCGTCGGCTCCTCGGGCAGCTGGCCGCGATCTAGGTTCCATAGAGACCTCTGGCACTCTATTTTTATTGCTTTTTATTACAATGTACGCGAAAACGGGCCGGGGACACGAAAAGCGCACTGAGCGAGCTGTACGGCCGCTATGCCGGCGGTGCACGGCCGTGAAGTAGCACAGGCTGGCGCAGGTAGCTCGAGCGATAGCTTGTTACCGCTGCACGAAATGGGATTCAAGGCCCCAAAAAGGCAGCACATACGAGAAAGGAGTCAATGATGCGATGGTGGCTTGCATTAAAAATTGTCATCTCCCCCGCTTACGAAAGCGGCACTCGATTATCCGCCGCAGTTTCAAGCCTAACACATCAGTAGGCAGGCCTGTAGGCAGACTGGCCGGCTGCTCCCAGCGCACGTCTCCAGCCACGGCAGCAATTTGCACTCGCGGCACCTGCATCACGTCTACTGTCGCCTTTTTAATTAGGCGGCTGACGAGATCAGCATACGTAGGGGCATGCGCAGAAACTGCCGGCGACGCACAATAGAGAGTGCTACGGCAGCTCTGCTCTGTGATATCCGTCCGACGGTGACGCGTGGACAGCTTTGTTTATACAAAATCCCTCGTTTCGCGGCACTTGCTGAAACCGAAACTGCGACTGGTCGCATTAGAAACGTCTCTGATTAAACAACCGTCGCATGCTGAAGCAAATGTGGTTTCCACACGTGATGAGTAGGTCATTAGCTACTTATCGTAACAAAAATTTTTGTGTCAGTGCCTCTTTAAAGAGAAACTGAACTTGCCGCCCAGCATGTTGAATGAATACGGGGGCTGCGAGTTCACTCAGGCCACGAGGCAATCATTTGAAAATCGAAAGGGAATGCCCACGTGTTCCCCAGTTTTTCCCCATCGGCCGAAAAGGTGACCAAGGCGACCAGGAATCGAACCCTGAAGCGGACAAACCGCCATAAAGTGGCTAGGCAGGGAAACACGGCCGCTGTTTGAGCCCATCTGCGCTCTTTCCCTTTCCGTAACAACAACTACATTCGATGAATGAAAGCAGTTCAGCCGCCCTAGATAAAATCGGAGAACGGCAACAGCAGTAACTAGTGGCATGACTTATTTTATAATCAAACAACCGTGTTGTCATCAAAGTTAAGCAGGAACGCCGTTTCTAGTTTTTCTTTTCCCAGATCTTTTTTTAATGATCACGAAAATGTCCGACAAAACATGTGAGGGGGATATATTAAGGCACGAAGTCATGCGAAGAAAAATAGAGACAGCATCGTGAGGGCAGAGCGAGAAACTATCCCATCAACTCTTTTGCCTAACGAAAATAAACACAACTGGAGATCGGGCATGCTTCACTCCAACTAACCGCGAATATAACTTCCTTAGAATTCGGCCCGTGTCCTGGTCAATTGAAAGAG
>NW_027526269.1:104252-128745 GCF_048455015.1 Haemaphysalis longicornis
GGCAGGGGCGACAAGGGCAAAACACCAATGGCAGCATTTATTGCAACGTGCAAATAAAATACACTGCATACAGACTAATCGTGGGCCATAACGGTAACATTGGGAGCGAGGCACTAAACAACACTAGAGATCGAGATGATTCGACTCACCGATTGAATACCGAGCAGCGGGGCGCCGCGCGTGCTAGCGCGGTGCAGTCTCCGAACTCGCTCGGACGCGTCCCCTTTGTGGCGCGTCCCCCCCCCCTCCCCCCCCCCCGTCCTGACCAGAGAGAGAGAGAGAGAGAGAGAGAAAAACACTTCATTGGTGAGACACCGGGTTCAGGTTGGAGGGGTAGCCTCAGCCCAAATGGCCGAAGCGACCTGTAGTGCCCGTTGCGTCAGGGTCCGTTGCGCGCCGAAACGTCCGCGCGCTACCGCATTCCCAAAGACAAGTCCCCGTCCTCTCGTCACGCGAAAACCCACCAGACCTCGGGAAACGGTGGCGCTAGTGCTGAGGAAGAACTGGGTCTCGGGCAAGGAGGTTGTATGAAACTTCTTGGTCTCGGGTAAAGCCGAGGGGAAAAAGGGTCCACTCCACCCCGGCGGCAACAGACCCTCCGGTTGGGGAGTGCTCCCTTCGTGGGAGCGAGCCGCGCTGTGCAACGCCGGCCGCGATGGAAAGCTAGGCAGAAAGGGGTTCGCGTGCAAGTCGCGATCCCCACAAAGTGAAGGGAAGAAGCTGCACATGGGAGTACAGAGGTCGGGGGACTCACTTATGAGTCCACTCAAGACTCATTTGGATTGAAACTCACGCGTGAGATTGAGTTTGCGTGAGCGCGAGGCTAGTGTGGCATGATGAGTTTGAGCCTGAGTGAGTTTGAGCCCGACAGAGTTTGAGTATTCCTGAGACCGAGTGAGTTCTGAGTCCATCTTGAGTTTGGGTGCATTGTGAGTTTTGAGTACATTTTGAGATCTGAGTACATTTTGAGTTTGAGTCCATTTTGAGTTCTGAGTACAGTTTGAGTTTGAGTACGTATGAGTTTTGAGTACGTATGAGTTTTGAGTCCGTTTTGAGTTCTGAGTACATATGAATAGCCAAAGAAGTAGCTATGTTTGGCTGTTAAGTTTCATGTGTCGATTTGGGCTCGCAGTTTAGGTTACCTGCGGGTACGGCAGCATTCGCGATGCGCATGATCGGTTGGTGGGGAGGTGGAGAGGGGGGGGAGGGAGGTCTGATTTAGAGGCTGGGCGTGTGACTGATAATCGACTGGTGGGGTCATAAAAAAGGGTTATCTCACCTTTTCCTCTTGATGGATCCTCTAAGAAGCTGGGAGAGGTTGGTTGGAGAGAACACGCAAAATTGAAAAATACTGTTCTTGGACGTCAAATAATGGCGCGCATTGGGTACATTCGGAAAGCCACATTTCCCTATTTTGTTTCTGTTATAAGGTCGCGCGTTAATTTGACCTAGCTGCGTGGAAAGAAATCGCGCTATTTCTTCGTTCTGGTTGATATTTTCGTAATCGCGTTTCATTTGTTCATGACTACATCTCTATGGCTACGAGGATTGTTTCTTTCCCGTCCACTCTTTTTTTTTTTTCTTTCATAAAATTGGAACTCGTGCGAGCAGTTATTTCTAAACATATTCCTGAAAGCTGCGGTTGCTAAATGTCTACTCGGTTGGTATTTTTATTTGCGGAACTTAATTCACAGACTGTTTTTGAGCTCATTCATCATATTTTTTTAATCCTGACGTAACTCTGATAAGTGATTAGCCGGAAACAGCCCTTTCTCGACAACTTGTTTTCACGTCTCACCTGCAAAAAGAAATTATTCTCCCTAATTATCTTCCAAGATGTTTCTCACGCTATCTCACTTTTCAATGAGGTATTCTCGATGCCGATGCGTTCACGCTACGTCCTTGTCCGCTTGGTAATGGTTCGCGTGGTAGTAAAAAATAACACAAAAGAAACAAATAAAAAATTACGTTAATGCATGGCCGCCAAGCAAGAAGTAAAGTCAAACCAGAAGGAGGCACGTGCCCCTCAATAAAGAACGCAAAAAAAAAAAAAGAACTCAACGAAAGCGTGAATCGCCAAGAACCCGATCGATAACGTGACGGTGTATAACGCGGCGAAAAGGGCTTCCCCGTTTACGACGCAGTCTAGCGCCGGTATCGTCTCAATAAACGTTGGGCCGCGGACAGTCCGAAGCGAGAGCACCCGTCGTACACCGAACGTACAGGGTTACACACGCCGGCTCCATTACCGCCGACGTCTGGGTTATTATTGGGAGCCGAATAGAGGGGCCACCGCGCATGCATCGGACCTCAAAGGCTACGCCGAGACAGCGCGCAGTGTTAGAGCGCCCAAGTGCCGATAATAAGTGCGATAAGAGTTCAGAGGCCATAAACCGTCTCCGATTTCCAACGCGTTTACCTTTACGACGACGACACGCCGACAACTTTGCTGCGAACACCCGTGACCGCCATTCGCCCAGCGCTGAATTCTAAAGGCGGGATCGCTGGAGACAGCGTGTTTAGGACGGATCTGAATATGATGTGCTACGGGGCGAGTTGATGTCGGGTGAGATTGAGAAAACCCCGCTGTGTGAACACTGCTACCGGGGCACGAATGAAGTCGCCTTTATAAGCATGTGGTTACCTGCTGTCGCACAACACAACAGATATTTCCAATTCGAAGACAGCGGCTGCTTAGAGTACACGTGAAATAAGTGTAAGGCACTTATAATGTATAAAACATTAAAAAAGACAAGGTATGGTTAAGCGTTAGTACCACCAACAACGAACCAACGCGACATCGTACCTACGCAACATCTTGAGGAACCCCTCGTCTCGATTGACGTTTTCACGCAAGAAAAAAACAAAACATGCACGAAACTTCGCTAGAACATGTTCACAGGTGGGACATAGACAGCGGGACATAGACAGCGGCGCATTTGCAAACGAATCATTTTTTGGGCGCCTCGTAAGATGAAGCAACTAGACAAGTGTCCGAGTGAAAGCGATAGATGGCGGAGGTTTACCATCTCGTTTTATAGGCATGAAAGGCCTTGGCGGGGCCCAGCCCGGTTTCAAACATTGGCGCATGCACGCGAAGAGACATTGCATTTGCAGCAGCCATGAAAAGTAATATTAAATCCCTAGGTTGCGGCTTCTTGAGATGGATCACACGACTCACCGTTCCCGAATACGCCGCAGGCATCATTGTATGAATGACGAGGAAATTCAAAGATGCGGCATGACATCATGTTCAGACAGTTGTCCCCAGTATGTCTTTCTACAATTTCCCTTGCTAGAGAGGTTAGAGCCGCAAGAGGTTTCCTAATTGAATCGAAAAAAACAAAATTCCCAGCACGAAGGAACAACGACAACAAGATTTTTCTCTGATTCCTTTCTTTAGCGGCATTGTGAAGACAGCATATATAAAATAAAAACTATATCACTCCCCTAACCGGAAAAGCGTTCTTGGAAGCGCGCTGCGCTTCACCGATTGCTCACCAAGAGAAGTAAAACTTTACAAAGAGAAGTAAACCAAAGGCACGTCCAGCAATTAAAGAAAAAGAAAAGAGAAAATCAAAACTGCGAAAAGGAATCAAGATCAAACAACAAACAGTAGATCCAAGCTTCAGACCCGCCGCGGTGGCGCAGTGGCTAAGGAGTTGTGCTGCTGAGCACGAGGACGCGGGTTCGGTGCCCGGCCGCGGCGGCCGCTTTTCTGGTGGAGGCGAAAAGCAAAAACGCCCGTGTGTTCGAGATTTCGGCGCAGGTTACAGATCCCCAGGTGGTCAAAATAAATCCGGAGCCCTCCACTACGACGCTGCACCCCCGGCGTGGGAAAAGGGGAAGAAAGGGAAAACAAAACTACTGAAGCTACATCATCAATACGCTGTGTAAAAAATACGCCGTGTAAATAGACTGTGTTCATTTTTTTAGTTGAAAAATTATATGAGGAAGCGACAAGAAACTCGTGCGCACACACACACGCGGGCGCACACACACAGGCACGCGCATGCACGCGCACACACGCACGCACACGCACGCACACAAAAATAACTAGATCAACACACACCAGGCCGATGAGAGAGAGACAACCGCGAGGAAGGCAGAGAGATTTGAGGCCCACCAGCCCATATCACTTTGAGACCCATTGAGGCCCATCTTAATATTCCCCGCCAATCCATGATGATGATGTTTGGAGTTTAATGGCGCAAGGCCGACTAGGGCAAAGAGCGCCAAACAATAGTGATTACATGAAAGTGGCATGGAAGTAAAAGTAGAACATTTCAGTAAAAATAAACAAAGTAAAACACAACGTAATGAAGATGACTGGTGTAAAGGGCCAGGTTGTCAATATGCACGATAAGAAATAAGATGTAAAAATTTTACGTCGGTAAGAAACTCGAAAACGCGTTTGATTGAAAAGAGGGCTTCATCTCCTAAGAAGTCTGACGGCTGTGGTGGAATATGTCGCGTGTGTAGTTGTGGGAAGTATTTGTGTCGTGTTGTGTCAAGTGCCTTACATTGTATAAGGATGTGGATCACGGATAGGGCCTCTCCGCACCTGCTGCACAGAGGTCTTGGAGACCCCGTGAGAAGGTGCGAGTGCGTTGCATGAGTGTGCCCTATCCGTAATCTAGCCAAGGCGACTTCAGTGTATCTATTACGTGTGTCGGTGGTGTATGGTCCCAAGTGTGGTTTTATTACGTGTAACTTTTTGTCTGTTTGTTCACTCCAGTGCGTTTGCCATGTTTTGCGAAGTTGTTGTCTGATGTGTGGTTTCACGTCGGTGTAGGGTAATGTGGTTATGTCTACTGTATTCGAGAGTGTAGCAGCAGCAGCCATTCGGTCCGCTGCTTCGTTCCCGGCTATACCACTGTGGCCAGGGACCCAGCAAAGAACCAGTTCAAATTTGCGTACATACACCGACATAATACCCTTGACTATTAGATTTACAACGTGATTTTTTGAAGACTTTGTTGACGACAACGTCCGAACGACACTGAGGGAGTCTGTATATATAATGGATTGTGGGATGTGACTTTGAAGGATATGATTAACAACAAGAAGTACACCATAAGCCTCTGCCGTAAACATACTGGTATTACTGTTAGGAGTTCTAGTGACATTAAGGCCGGGCCCATGCGCCGCGCAGGACACAGAGGTGGCATTTTTAGAGGCGTCCGTATAAAATTCAGAAAATTGATACTTCTGCTGCAAATACAGGAAGTGCTGCAGAATTGCACATGTGGGAGCTCGGTTTTTATCTACATGTGTGAAGGATGTGTCGCATGATACAGGGCGGAGATGCCATGGTGCTATAAAATCTGTTTGAGAACTTTGTATGGTGTCTAAAAAGGAGACAGAAAGCTCTGACGCTTCCTCTCTAACTCTGTAAGAGAAGGGCGCAGAGAACGATGGTCGGTTTAGGAGTAGTGCAGTCTGAGACGTATCATAAAAAGCCGATTTAAAAGGATGGTGTGGCATAGATGAAATTTTAAAAGCAAAAAGAAGATCTGTGTATGCTCGCTGACGTTGTAGGTTCCACTTATTACACTCCACATAGAGGCTTTCGACCGGGCTAGTCCGGAAGGCCCCACATGCCAACCGGAGCCCCAGATGAAGCACTGGGTCCAGCATTTTGAGGGATGTCTTACTTGCTGACCCATAAACAACGCTTCCATAGTCTAATCGTGAACCTATCAGGCTGGTAAAAACACGTAAAAGAAGTTGTTTGTCAGCCCCATATGAAGAGTGGGAGAGAACCTTGAGTATATTCATGGCCTTTAAGCATTTATGTTTAAGTTGTTTTAGGTGTGGAATGAACGAGAGCTTTTCGTCAAGGACTACACCTAAAAACTTGTGTTCATTTCTAACTGGAATTGAGACACCATTGAGTTTGATGTCTGGATCCGGCCGAATGCCGCGCCTTTTCGAAAACAAAACACAAGTACACTTCACTGGATTAAATTTAAAACCGTTGCTATCTGCCCAGCCAGCTAGCTTGTTAACACCAAGCTGGACTTGGCGCTCGCAGATAGACAGGTTACAAGACTTAAAGGATAATTGCACGTCGTCTACATAGATTGAGCAGGAAATGGTTGGTGGCAGAGCCTTCCGAAGAGAGTTCATTTTTACAATAAACAACGTGCAACTCAAAACTCCACCTTGCGGAACACCGTTTTCCTGCACATGAACTCTAGAGAGTGCAGTTCCAACTCGCACGCGAAACGTTCTTTCAGAGAGGTAACTGGCAAGCGTGTTCCACATGTTACCCGACATACCAAAGGACTTCAAATCGCTGAGGATGCCGTACCGCCAAGCAGTGTCGTACGCCTCTTCGAGATCAAAGAATACTGTCATACAGTACTGCTTATGGAGGTCCAGACTTTCGTGTCCAGACTTTGTGTGTGTCAGTGTATGAGTTGATGGAAGTGAGGAAGGTGCGCCAACTCTCCCTTTTCGCCTCATGACGCACTCGCTTCCCAAAAGCTTTTGCCCGTTTAAAAGAAATGAGGTTATGTGACGTGGGGTACCGGCGAAGGACACCCCACGCCTTGTTCTGGGCCTCTCGCGCCCGCCTACAGTCCTCATTCCACCACGGCCTCCTCTGGTTGCGCGGGGCACCAGAGGCGTGGGGAATAGACTTTTCGGCGGCGTCGAGGATGTGCGCCGTGAGGAGTTGGGTAGCTTCTTCGACGTGTAGGTGTCCTATGGATGTGTGGTGTAGTTTGGATGTCTGTAAATGTATTCCAGTTAGCTCGTGCTTCATTGAACCTATTATGGAAAGATGGACTGCATGGGCCTTTACCTATGTATGTGAGTGAGGTGGGGAAGTGGTCACTACCGTATAGGTCAGTGCCCACAGCCCACTCGAGGAGAGGAAAGAGAACTGCGGAGCCAATCGCCAAGTCAAGACATGAGTATGTGTTGTGTCCTATGCTATGGTATGTAGGCTGTTTATTGTTGAAAAGGCATGCTCCTGAAGATGTAAGGAATTTCTCTATAAGGCGACCTTGGGCATCCGTGCGAGAAGAGCCCCAAAGAGTGTTGTGAGCATTAAGGTCGCCTGTCAGGATGTATGGTTTGGGCAGCTGGTCAACCAGCGCCTCGAAGTCAGAGCTTAAAAGTGAAACATCAGGAGGACTGTATATGGAGCATACCGTTATCAACCTATTAAATATTATCAAGCGTATTGCTACAGCCTCAAGGATAGTGTTCAGAGTGACAGGGTGGCAGGCTAAGGATTTCCGGGCAATTATGGCCACACCGCCAGAAGAGTGTGTGCAGCCATCCCTGTCCTTTCTGAAGACCATGTAACTATTCAAGAAATTTGTGTGCTTGGAATTCAAATGTGTTTCCTGAACACACATTACACTTGGCTGATTAGCATGCAGTAGTTCGTATACATCGTCAAGATTTTTAAGAAGGCCTCTACAGTTCCATTGAATTATGTTTTCTCTTCCCATTATTTAGTGTGAGAGCTACTGGAGTGTGTGTGTTTGTTTATGTGTCGTCTTTCGGGGCTGTGAATCTCGCCTTTTTTGGCTTGTCGGGAGGCTTTGGCGTCGGGACGCGTTCCTTGCGCTGCGTTGCAAGCAGGAACGGTCCGACATCCATGTCGTCGTCGGATGTCCGAGGGGTGCCCGACGGACCGGGCCCCCCGGACTTGGCCCCCCCTCGGGAGCCCTTCGTTTGAGCCGCCACCGCCGAGGGCGTCCGGGGCGCCAGAGGTGGCACGGGCGGTGCGGTGGCGGTGGGAACCGGTGCGGGGCCCGTGGTGTCCATCACCTCGGTACCCTCCAACGCACTGGAGGATGGGGAGACAGAGGCGGGAGCAGCACCGGTCCCGATGGAAGAGGTTGCCACCACAACCGCTGCTGCCTCAGAAAGCGGCGTGATGGCGGGTTGGGCTGCCAGAGGCAACCCAGGGGGGGGGGGGGGGGGGCGGGGGAGGGACCAGGTCAGACTCGCTGAACTGGGTCCCTGTGGAAACCAGACGCCACTCCGCCCCCCGGCGAGCTGCGTCGGCGTACCTCCCCAGGGGGAAAGAGGCGAACCTCTTTCGCGCCTCTGGGAAGGTGATGTTCTCAGTTACCTTTATGTTGATTATCTTTTTTTCCAGTTGGAATTTTTCACACTTGCGGGAGTACGCTGCATGCGGACCGCCGCAGTTCACACAACAGAGGGTGTCGGATGGACAGTTGTCAGTCGGATGATCGTGCGCCGCGCATTTTGCACACGTCGTTCGGCCACGGCAAGAGTTTGTCCCGTGCCCGAACCGCTGGCACTTAAAACAGCGCCGCGGGTTCGGGATGTAGGGACGGATGGAGCAACGGATAAAACCTGCATTTATGTATTGTGGAAGAACTGCGCGGTCGAAAGTCAAGATAATGTGTTTGGTGGGAATCTCCTTGTCGTCTCTGCGGATAGTGATGCGTCTCACGGCAGTGACGCCCTGATCCTTCAAGCCGGCAAGGAGATCCGCATCCGTTTCGTTCAAGAGATCCGTCTCGGATATCACACCTTGCGAGCTGTTGAGGCTCCGATGGGGTGTGACCCTGATGTCGAGATCAGCCAGTCTAGTCTGAGCTAGAAGCTTCGTGGACTGCTGCTTGTCATTTACCTCGATTAGTAGTTCACCAGACCTTTGTTTTTTGCACTTATATGATTTTCCTATTATGGCTTCAAGATACTTGGCAATCAAGAAGACTGACTGAGATGCAAGAGGGTGGGTTGGATTGATGGATTCCATGACAACAAATCGAGAAAAATTATCTGGTTCAGGAAATGTCAAAGATGGCAATGAAGGAAAAGATACTTCGGTGCGGCCCCTTTTCAGGGACCGATCACGTTTGGGGGGGGGGGGGGGGGGTTTAGAGAATGCCATACATCATAGTATAGAAGCAGGGGACGGGGGTACTTTCTTCTCAAACCTTACCCTGATAGCCTGAGAGGTCCCGGAGCTCCCTGCCTGGTAAACAGACAGGGAGCCCATCCGCCGGAGCTTGACCTGGGCTCCGACGGCCACCGTTTGAGGCTTCTACCCTTCACCTTTAAACACATCACCACGGTAGGTTACAGTTTATGTTGGGGGCTCGGGGTCCGCGGTGTCGCCAACACCGTCACCATGAATACTCAAGGTGCCCCGTGCGGGGCCCGCCAATCCACCTTGCTATCTAACCCCTCAGATGTTGAGGTCACTCAGCCCCAGTTGCTCAAACACGCGCAGTCGAGCGCTTGACGTAGAAATAAAAGAAGAACTCCTCTATAGCCAGGTCCATTCACTTCGCCCCAATCCCCTTTACTTCGTCGAGCCCATCCCCCAAACCGCGATCGAGCTGAGAGACCTCACCTCGGGATTTCGAGGGAGTTCATACGAACTCAAGGCCCATGGGATACAAAATCCTCTTTCATGCCGTCCTACCAGGCTGCCGTTATTTCTGCTCTCATTGATACTGCCGGGAAAAGAGGTGGAGAAAACCTTCCTATATATACGTGCCTGATGGAGATAATATTAAAAAACATACAAAGTGAAGGCATTGCTGCGTGGTGCCCTTTTCTTTTCCAAGGAGGAAGGAAGTTACTTCCTCTCCTTATCCGGAACCCATTTTACCGTTTATTTTCCTTAACATTAGATGCACGCAGAGACGGAATATTTGAGAATGGCGACCAACAAAAACGGCAAAGACTAAAAATTAGGGGCCAGAAGTACAAAGTGCTGAAAGAGAAAACGAATAGTGTAACGTACACTGTAAACGCAAACTAGCCGGAAATGGAGTTTTAATCAAGTAATGTGTCCTGGAAAGTACCTATAGCAAAAAATGTACTCCCTAGGCATGATCTAAAAATGTGGACGAACCTCCATGGTAGTACCGTTGCCCATCCGTGTAGCAAAAGGGAGGATTTAGAACGACTTAACACCATTTGTGAGATGGCGTTCGGTTCCTTGTATACTACCACGTCCACAATAAACTCCCCATCGGAGGTAATCATCTAAAGCGGGCGGTCGCCATGTTAGTCTTGTGTTGCTTCCGTGTAATCAGCACTTCAACCGTGGCCTAATGCCAATTAGAACGAGTAAGCAGGACGCGACGGTTGCATACAGCTACAAAACCGATACCGTACGTATACCCGTATAGATGCTTCAACCAGCGCGATCACAGGCAGACAGCGCGGCCGTGTTGTTTCAATCTGTTTATTTTGGCGATAGGTGTTGTCAAACTCTGCTGCTAACGAAGAGACAGTTCTCGCCGTTGCAAACAATTGCAATGTTCATCTGTTTCGCTTGCTTGCGCATATATAGACGATTTAAATTCTCGTGCCAGCGCGCCAACGCACCCGACTGCAGCGACTCAACTTGCCCTGGCGGCACGACTTGCTGCCCGGATGTAAACAACCTCCGCGCAATCAATGCAGCGCGGCCGGTGACTTGGTGCTGCCGGAGCTTCAAGCGCCTCGCCTTGGGCCATCATTTTTTCTTATTTGCGAAGGACTAGTAGTGCCATTTGGTGGAAAGATTTTTATGTGCCCCTGTCACACGACGAACGGCCGCTAACAGCATTTGGATACGGCGACAGTTGTGGACAGCTCGCTGGTAAGTGGTCTGTCATCAGTCAATGCGTTTGTCAAACGTTTGGATAGGCTTAACTGCGAAATACCCGTGCCGCACACAGCACGTACACGCACGGACAAGGAAAAAAGCGCTCACTCGTTTTATTTTACTTGTTTGTGGGTTTTGGGGTATGCATTCGCATTCTTTTGTAAGCCGGTTTGTAACAGGGCATTCGAGATAAAATCGCTTGTCGCGCGCGGCGTCGTTTCAAAGCAACGTGACGGTTACTTCATGCTGGCGAAAATCAGCGCAGTCAGACGGAAGCGAGAAGGAACGTAGAGAGGTCGGGAAAGAGGGCGCTCATATTTAAAAGAAAGCGTAATGCAAGACGAGAAAAGGAACGCAACCCGCCTGCATTTCTCCGAACTTCAGGACAGAGCCGCACACGGGTACGTTGCCACAAACTCGAGCGTACGACGTCTAAAAGTACCGTATATTTTTTTCATTTTTTATTGTACAGGGCCTAATTCTTGTTAAGTCGTCCGATTCATTCAGTTCAGTTCTATTTGCCCCTAGAAAACGCTGGAATTTGTCGAACGAAGCGGCGGTAACGCGACCACTCGCCGGCAAGAAAATACCAAAATAAAAACTCCGCTGCTCAGCTTTCACCGAAGCTCAGTTCTGTCGAGGGGGCGAGCGTAGCTTTGCCAGTGCTAAGGCGTGTCGATGATTCTAGAAGGAAGAAAGGCAAGTGGTGCGCTCGTCGGCGGAGGGCGCGTTACGGGTTGTGCCCTTTATCTCCGCGAAGTGCGCAGTTATAAAAAAAAGAGACGAGCGCCGAAGCAAGTTAGCTACGTTTGGGCGTCGTTCACAGGTAGCCGAATCGCCTCCGACAGCGGTGCATCGTCTGGCCTGGTAGATGAATATTGTGGGACTCTGTCTCTCATATGTATCGAACTGTTCGTGTTCTTTTTAGTTAACTTCTCTACTTTGTAATATCTATTTGTCAATGCTCCTGATTGTATGTTTTGTATTTGAACTGTTGCTGGCATTTGTATTCATTCTAAGTTACCTCTTACGTTCCTGTCCTCGTGCTTGTACCGTGTTTTGCCTGTCCAAATATAAGTCTTTGTGTTGTTTTCGTTCAAGGCTCTGACTCATTCTTACCGCTCTGGTCGGTAAGAATGAGTATTGAAATGAGTAAGAATTTTACGTGTGGGGCATTTTTTTTTCTTTTTTGCTTTTTCAGACAGATGTTCCTTTGACTCCCTGCCTGCATTCCATGAACGCGGAAGTTGGCCTCCACATCGATGGCCATCGTGTCTTGACTGCATCATCTTTACTGGGAGGACTGTGTAGTCTGTTTGCATCGTTCTGGGTTTTGAACATTCAATATCCCAAGAAGGCACACAGAGCTCTAACGTTTGTGGAACATGCCATTTTGGACCTTGCCAGCACCAAACCACGTGTGAAGGATTTATAAATAATTAACTTTTATCGCATGAATATCGCTCACTAATATTTTATTTGTTTTCAATCCTGTAATCATTGGATAGTAGTCAAAAAGAATTCCGTATTATGTTTCTGACTTTTTCCTTTTTCTTTTTTTTACTGAAAAGAGGCTATTTGATGGGCCGTTCTGTATGCTGATAATACAGCTATCTTTTAGTGAAGCAATAATTTTAACAAACTAATTTAAGTTGAAACAATTATCTAAATAATGTTGGCAACAGGTGCGAAATGAATCAACTAAAAATTATCCGAAAAATATGAATTTCATGGCTTTTTGTTCTCACTCTAAAGAAGCTGTCGCGGTAGCACCCATTCTGTTCTATATCATTGCAATTAACCCGTCAGACTCGGTCACGTTTCTTGGCGCATTTGTGTCTTTATCAAAACGCACTGGTATTTTGTGCAGCATATTTTTTGTTCTTTATATTACTCATTTATCCATAGCCATCTCACTGCTGTCTGTCTCTTGCATCATTTATCTCTTGTGCCTTTACCACCTACAAAGTGCTCGTTACCTTTCAGTATCAAATCTCTGCACAGCTCTCGCTCATTTCACCACCAATTGAAAAATTGTTTTGTTGTTGTAAACCACTGCAACCATTTTTTTCTTCACTTTGTGTACTGAGTACTGATGCGTACTGATAAGTTCTGATAAGTACTGACGCGTTCTAGATCCTCTAGTATTATATAATGATTTCACTTACCATGCGGTTGTGTTTGTGCTGATCTGTTTTTCGTGTATTTCCAGTTCTTGCATTAATATTGTTTCTACAATTTGTTCAACTAGCACACTGCTCTCGCTCATTTCACCACCAACTGAAAACTTTTTTTGTTATTGTAAACCACTGGAACCATTTTTTTCACTTTGTGTACTGAGTACTGATGCGTACTGATAAGTTCTGATAAGTACCGACGCGTTCTCGATCCGCTAGTATTATATAATGATTTCACTTACCATGCGGTTGTGTTTGTGCCTATCTTTATTTTTCGCGTATTTGCAGTTCTTCTAGTAGTATTGTTTCTACGGTTTATTCAACTAGCATCGTATTGCTGTCTTCCATTCCTAACTGGCGTGTTATTTAGCAATGTACCATTTGTGCTTTCTTATAGAAGGTCGCCCTAAGTTTTTATTTCGGAACCTCCTTGTGTACACCATGTACCATGTAAACTTGTCTGCGAAAGTTCGTTTGAAATAAATCTGAAATCGACAAAAACCGTGTGAAATCAGTACTCCCGCAGGGAACTAGAAATTCTCCCTTGTGGCCTCGAAAAACTCCTTTCGGAAGGCCTACAAAACTCCCCAAGCTTTGGCAAAACTCCATGCAAAAGAAGTAAATGCTTCCCTTGAACCTCCTAAAAACGCCCCTAAAATACCATAAGTACTTCCCAAGGGAGCCGTAATAGGCTCCTATTCAACCGCCTAAAAATTCCATAAACATCACTTAAAAACGCCCTTTAAAAGTAAATAATACTCCATTTTCAACTCCTTAAATTCTCCGGACATTTCTTAACACTCCCTAAATACCTCCTTTCCATCACCTAAAAACGCCCTGTTTTGAGGAGGTAAACAAAACCTCCCTGTTCCATGTAGTAAAAAAACTCCTACAAGGAGGATCACTAGAGGACAAGCGAAAAAGAACCTCTAGGGAGTATATGGGAGGCAAAAAAGTTTAGAGTGTAGAAGGGGTGATCGAAATCCAATCGCTGAAAGCACGCCGCTAGACAGGCGCGAAAACAAATGAGATACAGATAGAGCATAAATTGGGAATTGGGAGGCACACAGCGTTTTGAAGGCAATAGTGTCGAACCGCTGTTGTAGTCATTAACAAACAACACCACACCAGTCTCACTATACCACACCACAACCTGCACACAGAACACAAATAAGCCGGAATGGAAGTAAATGGCTTGTGTCATAACTCAGTACCAATTCGGAGTTTTCAAAACTCCTTCCAATGGGAGTTTCGCATTACTCCCATTATTTCGGCAGTTTTTTCAGTAGCATATGGGAGTTTCATTTTACTGCCACTACAATGGGAGTTTCATGGGGTACCATTGGGAGTGTATTGTTTCCTCCAACTGGGAGTTTTCAGGGGGCGCATTGGGAGCAGTGTTGACCTGCATTCGAGGTTTTTTTGTGTGTGTTTTCGTGCGCTTAATATATATGCGCTGCAGTGGAATTTATTACTGCATTTGGGAGTTCTTAATAAGGGCACAGGCCGCATTTTTATTTTTCGTTGGGGATCACGTAATTTCTAGTCTTTTTCCGCTTCAAACGTTGAATGGCGAAACGTGAAAAGTTTGTTTTCTGCACAGTCAATTTATTGCATAAAAATTACATGAATACGATATACGTGCGAACACGTTAATAAGACAATAAAAACACAGAATCAACAAAACACCTACATCGAGAACACAAGGTATCTTGGAAAGAGCTTTATCTACTACAACACTCCTCAACGAAACAAATTTAAGCCATTTGCAAACAATGAGGTCAGCATGTCGTCGATGCGCTGTTTGCTTGCACCAGCCTCCCAAACGCTGACGTTGCCGCACCCCCTCGCGAATTCCCCTAGAAGCCACAGCAGCACATTCATTAGAGGGATAGCAAAACGCTTTAAATCTGCGGTAACAAATACAGAGGCATATTGGGCATCTGACCTGAAAAAAAAAAAGAAACGGCACTGTAAAGACGCTGCACTTGTCACTCTTGTGTCCAACTTTCCGAATGTCTGAATGTTTGTTTAAAGCTACGCAAAATTGCACTTCTGTCCGAGACACCTGCGCTCACTAGTTCGTCAAAACGAAGTGTTCTGCTGTTCAAAAAGGTGCGCGACCCTTGTGGCGACCAACTTCTCAAAATGCTTCCTTTCCCTCTTTTCCTTGCGTGTAGTGTTCTGGGAACGAGCTTCAGGTTTTACCCCCCGCACTGCCCCTCTCTCCCCTCACCGAAAGTTAAGGAAAAATTTCGGTCAGTGTGACACCTGCGCGTGCCCCCCTTAAAAAAAATAAATAAAATAAGCAGTCGTCTGTCGACTCTACAGAATGCTCCCTCGAATGGCGTTTGCTGGTTATAGTTACACGCGCCTAGCGTACGGAGAGCTCCCACGGGGCCCCGACCTTCTCCCTTTCCAGTGAATGCAATTAATCGCCGGCGGCACGCGGCAGTCACCCTCCTCGTAGCAGGCGCGGCTGGCACCACACCTACTTCTCAGGAAAAGCGGCCGCCCTGCGACGTTTGACCGGCTAACTTCACCCTCGCTTGCCAGTAAGCCACAGACACAGCCTAACAAAAACACCTAACAGCCGTCCAGAGTTCGGACAGTTTTCATTCTGCTTGCGAGTGTGAATGAGTGAGTGTTCTGCTCGAGACCCGCGCAAATACGCATTGCGTTCACACCGTTCGGCCTCCCCAATGACGTTCCGGGCATGGTGCCGTCTTTCAAGCACAACGCTCACCTCGAGTGGCGGAGAATCGCCCGTGCAGTGGCGCGGGAAACACGTTGAGTTTATTTGACGCTAGAAGGGGCACAAGTCTCCCAAAATGTTGCGTACAATAAAAAACGTGAAAATCTTACCTTCAACCACCTCGCAGAGGCACAACCGCGTTGTTTTTAACGAGCCACTCTCAGCGATCACTGAATTTAGGCCTCGCGTCGGCTCGCTGGCGTATTCCGTCGGCTCGAAGGTCGGTGACTCGGAGGCGACGTTGCAGTCCGTCGCACGTCAGTCCAGGCTGGTTCCACAATGTTCGCAACGAGCTTCGGTTGTTGGGAAGCACTTCACATCCGTTCGTCCGGCCGCAAGTTCACACTGGCAATAAATGTTCGGGGACGCTGGAGCTCACACGACACACGACACCAACTGGCAGCCATTTTGTAAGGACGCGTAGAGGAGGAAGAGGTCAAGGAGGAGGAGAAAGAAATGGAGGTGGCGTGGGAGTTTTTAATACTCCCATTAGGACAAACGCAGTAATCACAGCCAGATACTGCGTTTTGTGAAGAGGTACAACCGTGGTAAATGCGCTTATTTACGACGGCTTGTGGCCCCCGGTGTAAACTGGCAGTTTTTCCACCTTCATACTACCACACGTGGGAGCAGGCCGCCTGTCGTGAGGAGTTTAAAAGACGTATCCCAGCCAAGAAACTCCCATTCAGGCTAACTTGTGTTTTGTGTGTGCTGTAATCGGCGGAAGCGGCCATCGCCCTCGCCGTGAATCAAACAACGACGCTCTGTCCGGCCAACAACAGGTCGGGGTCATGACGTCACTGCTAAAAGTCACGTGGAAAAGGCCTATTCGTCACTTCCTTTATAATTTCACCCGCTTGTTTGGTGCGTTTGCTTTTATGGCATGGTCGCTTGGCCGTTTGGCGTCCGAGTTGGTTTCTCTCAACGTAGGTGCTATTCGCGTGATACGATGTCGTGGCCGGTTACTTGAATCGAGTAAGCGCAGCATCGAGCTATTAACACTCGTGTTCGAATTGTCCGTTTCCCTGAGCCAGCTCAGGGTGAGCCGGAGTGCTGAGCCCTCGCCGGAGAAACGCGCGCGCGACAAGATGACACTGATCCGAAGTTTGTTACCAGTAGTTCTGTGTTCCCTATCCTACAAGCATGGTACAAGTCATGTCGCAACAACGTTCATCAACGCGCCGCAGAGGTCACCGCTCGAAGATGTGCTGTGTTGTGATGTCCCTCCGATTCAGTGATGTGGGAATGATTGTGTGCATCGGGGCGTCAAGCTGGGAGTACCGAACTCGGATTGTGATAGCTTTGAAATGCGGTGATGCGGTACAGTTTAAATGCATAAATGTGATGTGGTCGAGTTCACTGTGTCTACCGAGTGTACTCTGATATCGCCATTCATGTCAGCTCGCTCGGCGGCTGTGTGTGATGCTTGCACGGGCAGCAATTGTTGCAGGCCGCCGTTGTAGGCAACAGGCTTTGCTGCAATGCACTTGTGATGTGCGGGTAAAAGACAGGAGGAAAGTGCTGAAACGCAAAGAGCGCTGCAAAAACAACGGACGCGAAAAACGAATGAGACAGGATTACTTGACCTTACTCCTCGTAATTTGTTTTGTATCGATCTTTTAAGTGCAATGCACTTCTTAAGCGACCCTGAACCTGCCTCCACCGGCGATGTCCGCGCACGTGGAGATGGGCGCGCGCAGCCTGGCCGCTGACATAGCACATACCCACGTGGGGGATTGGCCAGGAATCTCTTCGTCTTCCTTGGCAACGGGGGGAGATGGGCGCGCGCTGCCTGGCCGCTGACATGGCACATAACCACGTGGGGGATTGACCAAGAATCGGGCGTGAGAAGGGCTAATGCACCTGCTTAAAGGAGTACTGACACGAAATTTCAAAGCTGAGATCCGCTCTAGCAATCAAGTACAACGACAACACAAATAGGTGTCTGTGAATAAATGCATCTTTCTTTCTTTGTAGTTGTGTGTGTGTGTGTGATCTCTCTTTCGCGAACATTACCGAACCGCGCAAATTCAACTCGTGCATTCGCACTTTCACATTCTTCCCCTGGGGGAAATGCGGGGAATTTTTTTTTATTATTATTTTGTCAATATCATAAACTACCAAGAGCACGTTTTGATGAGAAAGGTGTTTTGGGGAGCGCTTCATTTTGGGAATATCTGTTCCCATTAAAAACTTTTCAAACAAGACAGCTTCAAAAGCACAATCGTTCGAGCTCCCCTATTTTGTACAGGCTCTCCTAAAAATATAAAGTTGAGAAAGTTGCGGGCTTTTAGTTCAAACACTTTGTTTTAGTTAAAACCGCTCCTGTTTAGTAGTTGTATATGATTTCTATAGCACGGCAGACATTACAAAACAAAAAAAAAAGTAGCAGAAAAAAAGAAAAAGGGAGTAGCAGCAACTTTGACACCGTGATTTGATGCAGCAGTTAAAGTTGGGTCAAGTTGCTTGGTTGTGGCGATGTGTATTAGCTCACGCTTCATCGTTTTGCACAAAAATGGAACCGATGGCTTAGTGGATGTTCTCCCCTTGTTTACTACGCACTTGGCATTCTGGCTGCCTGTTTGTGAAATTTACCTTTGCATACAAAATATAATTCATGAGTGGTGGTAGTAGTGTTGTTCCTCATACAACAATATTGTAAGAATCATGTCCACTGCCTTACCTTTTCAATAATTCCAAGATGTAGGTTCCATACATAGCCCATTTAAAAGCATCACATAAGAGTAAATGAACGACAACTTGTGCCTTTGGAAATTTGCAATGCGGACAAAAATTAAAATTTGCCACAGTGTGCTGCAAAAACAACAAAACACGTCAGAAGGTGCAGGCACAGGAATATTAAAGAGATCACCCATACTTTTTTATAGGTGGTGTGTTGACAACAGCTGACTTGTTTTTGTACCCCCTTCACCAGTAATAAGGAGACTGCATTCCCATCAGGTGAAGCTAGACCCACGGGCTAGACCCACCGAATGAATATATTTACCTGCTATAAGAGCACTGCATGCAGTTTTTGTTTCTAATAAAACCATTTCTCATTCGAGACGAGGTGATGGGTATACATTTTTTCCTGCAGCAGCTGACCTCCTGTTTTCTACAACGGCGTCCTGCAACAATCGCTGCCCGTGAAAGCATCACACACAGCTGCCGAGCGAGCTGACATGAAGGGCGATATCAGAGTACACTAGGTAAACACAGTGAGCTCGACCACATCACATTTCTGCATTTAAACTGTACCGCATCGCCGAGTTTCACAGCTATCACAAACCGACTTAGGCACTCCCAGCTTGACGCCCCGATGCACACAATCATTCCCACATCACTGAATGGGAGCGACATCACAACACAGCATATCTTCGTGTGGTGAACTCTGCGGCGCGTTGATGCGCGTTGTGGCTGATGGCAAAATGACTTGTACCACGCTTGTAGGATAGGGAACACAGAACTAATGGTAACAAACTACGGATCGGTGTCATCTTGTCGCGCGCGCGTTTCTCCGGCGAGGGCTCAGCACGCCGGCTCACCCTGAGCTGGCTCAGGGAAGCAGACAATTCGAAAACGAATGTAACAGCTCCACGCTGCATTTACTCGATTTAAGTAACCGGTCACGACATCGTATCACGCGAATAGCATCTACGTTGAGAGAAACCAACTCGGACGCCAAACGGCGAAGCGACCGTGCCATAAAACAAACGCACCAAACAAGCGGGAGAAATTATAAAGGAAGTGACGAATAGGTCTTTGCCACGTGACTTTTAGCAGTGACGTCACGACCCCGACCTGTTGTTGGCCGGACAGAGCGTCCCAGTCAAACCACAGCTGCTGTCATCATCCCCGACCCGCAGCAGGCGTGGCGCAATTTCACCAGGGAAAAGATTAACCGCACAACCCTCAAGATTCTTACTCAAGTCTCCCAATATCATTACACAAAGATCATCTCGGTGACATCTTGTTTCCTACCTGTTCCCCCTCGCAGTGCCGCTTTTGTGAGGCCCCCGCGACACCCTGTGACATCGTAGGAGGCTGTGACCAAGTCCCACTTCCCCGCCCCAATCCCTATCCCACCCATGAGGTTTGGAAGAGAGCCGTGGCCAGCGTTATCCTCGAGGATCAGCGTGACTGGTCGAGAGGGCTGTGGACGCGGCCCGAGCTCAAGGTGTCCTGGACTGAGGAAGCCACCCGGAAGAGAGCGATTAGTTTTTTTTTCCTTAAAGACTTTATTCTCTCTCTCTCTCTCTCTCTCTCTCTCTCTCTCTCTCTCTCTCTCTCTCTCTTGAGCCGAAGATGAATAAAAGACGGAACGTAAGAGATGGCCGTACAGATCATGACAGTAGAGTCAGAAGATAGGCATGATTAATAAAACCAATAATTTAAAAGGAAGAGAGTAACCACAGCAGCAGCCAGCTCGTCCAGCGGTAACCCCATAGCAATGGGATCCATCAAAACCACAGACTTGATTCGTGCGGGAAACGTGACCTTCGCCTTCATTATCTCCGCCCATCCTCGCGCCGTAATACCGACCGATTCTCAAGAGTCTTAGCGAAATTTGATCGGACGCAGGATATGTCGCTGCAGGCGCTTCACATAATTGCAAATCATCCGCCTGAAGGGGCACAAATCATACGCCTTCCGGTTCATAACATACCGGGGTAAACGTCGCCGCGCACGCGTTAGCCCGCGATTCCTTATTCCGGGCGGTAACCCCAGTTGGTCCCTTCCCCCCCCCTCCCCCCCTCCCCTCCCCCCCCCCCCCCACCTTTATTGCGTTACACCTTGAGGGAGCTGCTGCTGGAACAGAGGCTTGGCAGGAGATTTCCTGCTCCTCGTCCCTCGCTCGCAATAATGGTGGAGGTCTTCACACAGTACATCATGTTGTTGGGAAAGTTGATACAGCATTTTAAGGGTATAAAAACTGCGTCAAAGACAAGACCAGTACAAAGGAGACAGCTGCGCCCGTACTGTCCCATTTGTAGTGGTCGTGTCTTTGACGCGCATTTTTCCTACTCTAAAAAAGAGCAGGTCTTACTCCGACAGCTCCACACGAACAACTTCCAGTTGCCGCAACCCTGCATAAGTGCTACGCGGACTACCCAACACCACAGTGCCCGCACTATGATCAGGCGGAATTTTTACTCCACATGATGTGCTACTGCACACAAAACCCCGACATGAAGGACACAAAACCAAACAACAGATCCCCGACACAATAGGAGGCCACCCTGCTCAACCCCCATCCAGCTGGCCAGAAATGGCTCACCGACCGGGCAGGGAGACCAACACGGAAAACCCGGACTAGAGCGCCCGACCATCGTGACTCAAGAAGCGCTGAGCAAATAAAGTTCTTTTCTGTCTCTCTCTCTCTCTGCCCCAGGTTCACCCTTACACTCTTCCGCCGCCGGCTGGCGCCTCTGTCGTCGCCTCCAGCGGGCGAATTCGACAGGACGACGAAGTCGCGGCGAAAACCCCGCCAAGCAAGCAAATCGCTCTCCCGGACATCGCGTCATTCTCCATCGCCCAGTTTGCACTGAGGCGCGCACTGGCTCTCAATAGAGTCCAGATAAAAGGGCCCGATTCTTGCCGTAATGGCCCGAATGAAGACGGGGTTTCGAATCTTCGCCCAGGTCGAGGTCAAAAAAAAAGAACGAACGAAAAGCCGATGAAGCACGCTCGAGGTCACCAATCAGGTGTCGAGGAAACGCTTCTTGTATGAAGAGGCGATGCTCAAGCTTTCTTTAAAGACTCCGACGGAAGAAGCAGTTTTTATAGAACTGCAACTAAGTATGGTTTCTCCCTCTCTATATCTTCTTTATTTCTCTCCAACTTTCCCTCGCTCTTTCTCCTCTTTCTTTCTATTTTACTGCATCGTCTCTTCCTCCCACTAGTTTCTATCTCCCTCTTTCGTTATCTTCTCTCTCGCTTTCCCTGCCTCAGAATCCCTCTCTCTCTACCTCCTCATCTCTCTACGAACAAAGAGCGCGCCATCCAGAAGAACGCAAAACTACCGAAACGAAGAGAGCGGTAGAAGACAGGAGGTGAGCAAAGACCAAAGAAAAAAAGGGGCCCGTCAAACAGTAGGCAGAACGCTGCACCCGCCTTTTGCGCTCGGGTCTTTTATCGCGTATCGTGTGGTGTTCCCATTGACCGATTTCTCCTCCCCCTGGTCCCGCCACCTTTCCGGTCCTTTCTTTTTTTGCTTACTTAGAGACTGAAGGACATTTGCTAAGGAAGAATAAAGAGTTATAGCATAGCGGCGAACCGGTCCCGTCACGGTACCCGGTAGGTGACCGGCGCTACTGCGCGTGCGCAGAGACGAAAAAACTAATGATGATGATGGTTGGGTTTTATTGGCGCAAGGCAGACTATGGGCAAAGAGCGCCAAAGAAGAAGTTACTGAATTTTGATGAGACCGTAAATACTAAAACATGTGACTAAAAGTAAAGGTGATGCAAAACAAAAGACAATGGAGATGGCTGGAGTATAGGGCCGGGATGATTACACGTGACATGACAAGAGCTGCAGAGAGTTTACCTCAGCTAAAAACTTAAAAACACGTTGACTAGAAAACATTAATTCGTCGGGTAAAAAGTATGATGGGTGCAAAGGAATGTGTCGTCTGTATAATTCAGGGAAATGTTTGTGTCGTGTTGTGTCAAGTGCCTTGCATGTGATTAGTATGTGGACTACGGATAGGCCCTTTCCACACCTGCTACACGTGGGTACCGAAGTTCCAGTGAGCAGGTGGGAGTGCGTCGCATGTGTGTGGCTATCCGCAGCCTAGCCAGGGCTACTTCAGTGTATCTGTTGTGTGAGTCAGTTATGTAGCGTCCCAGTTGTGGTTTTATTACGTGTAGTTTGTTGTCTGTTTGTTGACTCCAGTGTAATTGTCATGTGTTACGAAGCTGTCGTCTGATGTGTGTCTTTAGGTCGGTGTAAGGTACTGTTGTTATGTCAACTGCGGTCATGAGAGCAGCAGCACCAGCCATTTGATCAGCAGTCTTATTGCCAGGGATCCCACAGTGACGTGGTACCCAGCATATAGTTATTTGAAGATTTGAGGCATATGCAGTCATTAGTACCTTGAAAAGAGCATTGATCACATAGTTTTTAGATGACTTTCCTGATGACAGTGCCTGTACAACGCTTAGAGAATCTGTGTAGACGATGGACTTTGGAATTTATGTTCGAGGATGTGATTTGAAACGAGTATAATGACATACGCTTCTGCCGTGTAAATACCGCTATGAAAATTCATTGTTTTAGTAGCGGTAAAATTTGGCCCGTGCGCTGCACAAGAGACAGTAAAACCAGTTTTCGACGCGTCGCTATAGAATTCTGCGCACCTGTACTTGTCCTGCAGGAACAGGAAGTGCTGCAGAATTGCACTCCTGGGTACCCTATTTTTTTCTACTAATGTGAATGATAGGTCGCATGATATAGGATGTAGATGCCATGGTGGAATTAAAATATGGATGGGTGTCTTGTGCGTGTCTGAAAGAGGGACCGTGAGTGCAGAAGCCTCCTCCCTAACTCTGAGAGAGAAAGGTAAGACGACGAAAAAACTGGTTGCCCTCATGTGCAGGTGTACCCGGGACCGGTTCCCCCCTATGGTATAATTTTCTAATAAATCCCGCAGCGGTAAGTAGCCAAGGTACGGCAACGTAAAGCGTGAACCGCATGGGGCGTTTTCTGCTCGCGAAAACGCGCCGCGCCCTCCACAGGCGCGCTGCCGTGGAACCACCCGCACGCTGCGCGCGACGCGGCCGGCGGCGACAACATGGCGGCGGCTTCGACCGCGAAGTGGTGTCGGGAGCTCGAGCGCTCAAGGCACGCACGATGTTGCTTGTGAGGTAAAGGAGCTTGTAATGTGGGCGAAAACGGTGCTACAAAACGTCATTCGCGCAGCTAGTGAAAGCGCCCATGCAATATCTGACGGGGTGGTAAGCCTAAACATCTCTGGCGGAGCCAGCCGGCTGTCTCGAGCGCTTCGAAACCGCCGCCATAGGGAACCTGCGCTGGAGCTTACACTGACATGTAGCGCCGCCCTAGTGGGAGCGCCATTTTATTTTTGGCAGTACCAGCAGCAGACGCTCAAAACTAAAATGGCTGCGAACGCTAGCGGCGGTGGTGGTAGTCACAACGTTCCCCGCAGAAAGCCATGTAAAGTAAGGCATTCCTGTGTCTACCAGTGCCACAATCAGGAAGGATTCGATGCGAATATTACGTTCTACTCCTCTCCGCCTAACTGTACGGGGTCGAGCGGCAATAGCGCTGGATTCAGGTAGTCCGACGGGCAAGGCAAGCAATCGGACCTCTCGTTGCAGCGAATCTTGACGCTGCGAACTTTTGCGCGGCTGAGCGCGGAGAACAACGAGTTTATGAATATTTATTAAATCAACAGCCAAGACTACACACCATGGCAGCCCACATTGAACACCAGGATATGCAGTGCGCTTTTGGAGGACAACGTGAGGGGTAAAGGGGTGATCACATGCGGCGGCGAGCGATGCAAAAACCCTAACTCATTGGGTAGAGCAATGAGGTAGTGCTAGCGACGGGCGAAAAAATTTATACACAGGCCGCCGGGGTCGACGACAGCGGCAGGCGACGGGCCGTCGCTGTCGCTCGTTCTTTGCCAGTCAGCAGCGGCCCACAAGCGACCGGCAGTGACGACCGATGACGACGGAGAGCATTGGTGCAGTGTATTTTTTTTTTTTTTTCGCTTTTCGCTTGTCGCTTTCGACCACACTGTTTGTTGTACACATTGAGTTACGTACGTTTTTCACGTCGCTTGTCACCGTCGCTGTTAAGAATTAACCACGCAATGTCAAGAAACATGCTCTCCGTCGTCACGACTGGAGTTGTCACGACTGGACAAAAACAAATCACTCAGGATCGGCGCAATACAGGACCGAAGAAAATCGAAGAAAATCGTCCTCA
>NW_027526269.1:128845-149172 GCF_048455015.1 Haemaphysalis longicornis
TGTCCAAACAGCCGCCTTGTCCTCCGCCGCGGCTCATGCACCTCCCTAACGTTTCTTTTGCGGCCGTGGTGACTACGGCTGTTAAATGTTAAACGAGTTGAATGTTTCTTGTACAGAGATCGTCTTATAGAGGCCCCTTCCTCCGCCTTCCCTTCTAAGCTTGGTTCGCTCAACATTTGTACAGCACGAAAAGAGCCGCAAACGTCTCTCAGCAGCCCTCTTTCTTGACGTCAAGGGGGAATGATAATGTGTTTCACGAGGCTGTGCTAGACGCCCTTCAGCACTTTGGACTCGGTGGCCGAACTTACAAATGGATACGCAGCTTCTTTGCCGGAAGATCATTCTTTGTAATGAAAGAAGACGGCCCAACATCGCAGCACACCATTCAACGCGGCGTTCCTCAAGGTGGGGTGCTAAGCCCAACCCTTTTCAACCTCGCTATAATCGGGCTCGTACACGCTTTACCGAAGACTGTCCGCGTATCCATTTACGCCGATGACATCTGTCTGTGGGCTTCGGGTGTCAATCGACCTCAGGTGCGAGCACGACTTCAAAAAGCGGCCAATGTGACGAGAGGCAAGGACTGAGCATTTCTAGTGACAAGTGCGCGGTGGTTGCATTTACCCGCAAACACATGTCCCTATATCCCACCACCATCGATGGAAGATTGATACCTCACTCCAGAAATCACAAATTTATTGGCGTGGTCATCGACAGGGACATGTCATGGAGCGCTCATCTATCTTTCTTAAAGAAGAAGCTCACCGCCATCGCCCACATTTTCAGATTTCTCGCTGGAAAGACGTGGGGCACATCGGTCAGAGGAATGCTGCAGCTGTACCAGGCGCTTTTCCTGGGAGTTTTGCGTTACAGCTTGCCAGCGATATCCAGTACATGCTCTACTAACCTTCAGGCGATCCAGGGAATCCAAGCGCAGGCTCTCCGCACCTGTCTTGGTTTGCAGCGATGTGCGTCAACAGTGGGAACAATATACATTGCCCAAGACCATCATATGACAATTTATTTGACCACTGAGACGCTACGCCTACACATCAGGCTCCTCACGAGGCTACCATGTCACCAACTTGCGCTATGGTCCTTTGCACCAACTGGTGACAGAAATTCGAGAATTATTTCACCAGGCTGTCATAAAGGGTCATAATATTGTATTTCAGTGGTTGCCAAGTCACTGTGGAATCACCGGCAATGTTTCGGCTGATGCAGCTGCCCGGACAGGCCATGACAGTGAAAGGACCATCTTGATTCCGCTTGCAAGGACTGATGCCGCCAGGCTGCTTCGTCAGTTCACGCGGAGGACCTCCATTACTCAATGGAATACACTGGACTTTGTGCATCCGCGCCTCCATAACCAGGACCCTCTACTCCAACGCCGTATTCCGTGTGGGCTGTCTCGATCACAGTCTACTTTACTTTGTAGACTCTGGTTGGGAGTGGCTTTCACAAAAGCCTACTCCTTCCTCATCGGGATGGCCAGTAGTGCCCAGTGCGACGCCTGCAAGGTTGAAGAGTCAATCGAACATGCGCTTTGTCGTTGCCCGCAGTATGCATCATATAGACGTATTTTGGCCGCCGAGCTCAACCGATTGGACAATCAACCATTCACACTACAGACTATTATAGGACACCGACCCCTAAAATCGACTTCGCAGAAGGCAACAAAAGCCCTTATGCGTTTTATGAAGGAAACAGGCTCAGCCGAAAGACTATTCGCCCCGAGCGCGAACACAGTCGGCCCCTGGCGGCGGCGGGACGAACCGCTCCTAGTGTGGATGGCGCTCTCGCGTCGTCTGCTTTTTCACGTTGCGTGCGGCGCCAGACGCGTGCTGCACACGACAAAACAACCAATATGTGTGCTCGTTTGGCAGTAAGAAATGACAGTAACCTCCGCGTGCTCGTTTCCTCTAGAAACGCAATAATCAGCGGCCGTTGCGGGTTAATGCACTGGTTTAATTCCACGAAACATCTTCGCTGTGGTCACCGCTTGAGTGTGAAACGTGTTATAAACATTGCTTCCACACATTGCACTTTTCTTATTGTTGAGTGCAGCCGTCTGCCGTTTCGGGAACGTCGAAGGGTGATTTTTGAAGGTGGCGTGGCGATTATTTAAAGGATAAAAGTTTAGTACGCGAAACGGGTAAGAAGCGACAAGACCTGTGCATACGCGTGAAAATTCCACACCCTTGTAAAATTGCGCTGTGTCCTTATAGAAAGAAGAAACAAACAAAAACATTTACACTGCCCACGACCCGTGCGCTATCACCCATACATTACCGGGTACGTATTTTACACCCGCAAGCGTCTGTGTGATCGTGTCCTTCCTGTACCTTTTCTAAAATAAATACCATTTTTGGACAGTCGTTGGTTATACTCAGGAGGAGGAATAAACATTTATTCAACTGTATCGAGTTGCTAATTTTACGTATTATTTAAAATACGTTTCTATGGATGCGCAAGAGTATTTAGGGGGAATGTTTCGGTAAAATTAAGCAGTTGTGAGTTTGCGTCAGTCATGTGGCATTTTGTGTGTCATTTTCATATATATCATTTTCAAATCCGACATGAATCACCTTGTTCAGAAACGTGTCTCACTCAGCATAACCAAATGCCTAATTTGGTCACGTCTTAACCTCTTAAGGTGGAACTAAGTTTAAAGAAAGAGGAGAAAACGCGTAATATATAATGCACGTTGTTGCCCACATGTGTGTGGGGTGTGTGCCATGACTCGCTTTTTTTATTTTTTCCCACAATGCTTGCTTTCAATACAATTTTGAAAAAGGCGTCCCACAATTCCTGGACAATCTCGGACCAAAGGGGGGCTAATCATTTTGGAAAATACGTGTACTGTTTTTTCACCGCTACAGAACACGACGCCTAGTGTAGTTTCGATTGTAAATAATACTGATAAACATAGTTTGGCTTTTCGCGCGCGTTACATGCGTTCTCTTCTCGCTGCTCTTGCCATGTTGGCAGGACCCCCCCCCCCCTCCCCCTTCCCGAAAAAAAATGAAATCCGCAGAATTTCATTTTTTAACCAATCCTCAAGAATTAAATGCCAAGACAAAGGCGATATTCAGTTTACAAAACAAAGTAGTTACCGAGAACCCGTTACGCTGATTTGCAACGAGAAATAAAAAGGAAATGTTTTACTACATCTGCAACAGCGCAACTTCATTTATTGCCGTCTTTAGGGTTCGTAAGCGACCTTATACGCAAGAATGCAAACACATCTCGCTGTTGCAGGCACATGTTAGATTTTAAAAGGAACGCAAATCGTCAACAGAGCAGCCGTCACAGAAAATTTGTGCTCACTGTGAGGTCCCAGAAGCTTGGTTTGCACACAGTAAGCCTGCTTGTCACTCTGCGAAAACCTAGCTAAACATGAGATGCTGATTGTACTGCGTGCGTTGACAATTCAATTCGCAAGCTCACTTGCGACGAAAGCCGTAAATAAGTGATCCGAAACCGTTATTCATGAAACCTTCCTTCAGAGTCGCTAAAATTTCATTTAAAAGACCCGTTAGAGCGGTTACATTTATATCTCTGCGCTGATCAAAATTCAGTAATTTTATGTTGCCTTTTGAACACGCAAAAAATATCGTAAGCTCTTAGAAGGAATTTCGGGGCAGTTAAGTAGTGTTACCATTTCAGAGCATCCCACAAATGCAAGAATGCGTCATGCTACCAGTGAAAGCGACTGAGATTGCCGTTGTAAACTGAATTTCAGAGATCGAGGCTTCCTGATTTGTTTCTATTTATGCTTTTATTGGAGGCTCAAAGCCATAGTCTGGAAAGATCGAGCTTGCTACGAGCTACAGCGTACAAGTTCATTGTCACAATTACGGCCATTCTGAGATTCCCGATGAGTCGTCGCGTTTTTTGGCGTAATAATGAAAACTGACTGCCGCTTCCATGCTATACATTGAACGTTGAGTAACCGAACTACAGCATACCACTCTTGTTTGCACCTGTCGTGCGCACATACGGCGACAAAAAGGCACGAAGCGCGCCCACAGTGTGCATTCTTACGGGCCGCTCAGCGGAGCATCCACACTAGCAGCGCGACGCTGTCGCCACCTACATGTCGAGCTCGCGGCGAATAGTGCCCGCAAAGGGACTGAAGTGTGTGCGCGGCCCTTCTCCTTTCCCCTCTTTTTGCTTGCTTTCTCTTTCATCCCCTGCACACCCCTCCCCCGTGTCGAGTACCAATCCGGGCTCTAAGCGGGGATAACCTCTCGGCCTTTCCGTTTGCTTTTCTCTCTCACCCTCTACCTCTCTCTTGAGATTGTCGTCGAGCATTATCTTACTGTTTGTAAAGCATCGAGGCGCCAAAAAATGACGTTTCCTCTTATCGCCACGAGAGAGTGGTTCGGGAAAACTGGCACCGGGGCTTTTGGCACGCGGGAATTATGGTGCGGGGCTTTTGCTACGGGGATTCTGCGAGTGGGGCAATCGTGATACACCCGTTTACGTCATATAATGGCGTATTCAGGTTTGTGCTTACAAAGCAGAGTAGTCCGTAGAGCTAGGGAACACAGGGAATCACAAAAAGAAAAAAGGAAGTCAATGGGACAAGAGGCAAAGGCGAAAGGAATATGGGGATTGTAGGGGAATACGGGGGTAGGGAAGGTTGATGTTAGGGAACTGGTGATGGCAGATCGATCTATCCACCGGGGTGACGGGGATGAATTTATCGGTGACGAAATTCTGAGGCGCTTCACATTCTTCCCGTACGGGTGGCAACCAGTATTTTAAATGCGGGCACAATTCAATGTAAACTTGACAAGGGTGCACGTCTTTCTTTTTGTAACGCTTGATGTGCACACTTTTGCCGGTTGAGTAAATTCTATTAATGAAAGGTTCTATGGCTTCCATCAAAATTCTTGTATAAAACCGCTTGCATTCCCGATTAAAAGGAAATGGTTTTTTTAGCAGCGCATTTGCTTGTAGTAGTGAATCCGACATCAAAGGGACTCGCTGTGTAGTCGAGTGGTTTGCGCATTTATCCTACAAGAACCCCTTGGGAGTGTCTGCCATCTTTATTCGCAGAATCAAAGGTGACAAGCCGCAGGGAAGAGACGAAACTGTAAAGGGGCGTGGGCCTAGGAATTTTTAACCCAAGGAGGAAGAAAATTTATCCGGTAACTTGCAAAAGAAAAGAACTTAAAAAGTGAAGCCAGACGAGCGGCAACAGGAAAGGTAAAAAGTGGGTAAAGTGCGTTTAAACCTCCGAAATGTTTGCAGGCCGCACGGGGCTTCCCAGAAGAGGCAACTTGTTGAACTTTGTGGCCGACTTATCTTTTTTTTTCGTTTTGTAGGCTGCGCTGATACTCATTCCTGTGTAACACTTAACTCGCACAACTTCGATTCGGCTTGCCGCGAAGTCAAACGCGTTCCGCATTTACGCCTTTTTCGACAGTTCCGAGAACAAGGCCATGTGGGCTTGACGCATTCAGTTGAAAGTCAGCACTTCAAACGCCGTTTCTGGCAATTTCTGAAGCGCAAAATGTCGAACCACGTAGTTGGTATCGCTTTTTGAGAATCACGGCTGCAAACACCGCACTACAAGAAAAAATAAAAATAATAAGGAAACAAACGAAGGAGCCACTGCTGAGTGTATATACATTGGAGTTCTTGCGTTTGTCTCGCCACCGTTTTCAATTTCACTGTTTGCGGAAGCTTTTCTTAATACGGAGACCCCCGCAGGAGAGAGTGTGTATTTGTCCGAGTCCGTTAGCAGGTTTGTTTTCTTTTCCCACAAGCTCCCGTATTGAAGAGGCGGACGCGATTGCCGTCTTTGCCCCTGTTCTGCTCTGCCCTTAGCGCGCAGCGTGTCTTCGAAAGCCGCACAATCGTACCCTTCAGCTTCCTCCCCCTCGGAATGCCGTTGGTAGCCAATACCTTCTCTGCTTTTATTTTCGCCTCGTGAACCAAGACCGAGGAGCGGATTACACTCGTTTCCGTTCTCCCACTTCCCGTTCTTATTGCTGGCAGTTATTCGCGTGAAAGCACTTGGAAGAGAAACCGGCGCTGCGGGCCGAAATGACTATAGGACTCCGGGCACTCACGAAATCGCGGGATCTGTGCGGCGTGGAACTTGACATGTACACACAGAAGCATTCAAACACTATTCTGGCGTTGTCGCATCATATGAAATTTTTTTTTCTTGCATATGGCCAGGAATGTGTATTGTCTTATTTCTGTTTCGTTTTCGGACTGATCTTTCTTTGCCTTATTCTCTCTGGATTGCGAATGACAATTTGAAGCAATCGCGTTCTGGGTAGCATTTCGGATGGTTCGACGTGATTGCTTGTTGCCCCGTCTTCTTCAAGAAAACTTTGAGAAGGAGAGGAAGTAATGTTGCGGAGAAAAAAGTACGTCAAAGGGATAGCAAGAAAATAGCAGGGAGAGAGAGAGAGATATATCGAGATATATATATATATATATATATATATATATATATATATATATATATATATATATATATATATATATATATATATATATATATATATATATATATATATATATAGAGAGAGAGAGAGAGAGAGAGAGAGAGAGTGTTTAACGGATGGCCGGACGGATGAATGGTTGGATTGCAATGAATTGGGCGCAAGTATGGGGCTGCATTGTAATGTGTTGTTGTGTATTAACTGAAGTGGATGGATAGAGAGAGAGAGAGAGAGAGAGAGAGAGAGAGAGAGAGAGAGAGAGAGAGAGAGAGAGAGTGTGTGTGTGCGTGTGTGTGTGTGCGCGTGTGTGTTTCTATAATAGCACTGCTGCATGAAGCGCCCACAAATCTCTCCCGTGCCTTGATACTCAGCTGTCTCTCTTTCAGTCACTCCACGGGTCACCCCCGCGTGCCACCCGTAGGCGGATCTCTTCAAATTAAGTTCTAAGCCTTCACATTGCCAGCGCTGCGCCTTAAGCTTCCATTATATCCTAGTCGTTTCACTTTGAGATTGCATTCTGATCATGCCCTTTATTCTTCCCTCACCCATTCGTACAATCTCTGTATGTTTGTTTATTCTGTACACCCTGTTACATTTTGCTTCTTGCAGGAGCCTCGTCGCATTTCCCGACTCTATCAGTGCCGATCATCAGCGTCTTGCAATCTCGCTCCTTCTTTTTCTTCAATTTACCCGCGGCGCGAAACAAAGTATACATGCGTTCAGAGCTCGGAGGAAAAAAGGAAAATCAGTTTTCCCGACTTCATTAGTCTCCCCCCTCTCCCTCTTTCTTTCCCTTCATTTTTTGGAGTTCGATGTGCGCAGTGGCAGGGAAATTGGGGAATAAGCAGAGGCTGCCACATCGGAGAGAAAATTAGTTTTGTGCCGGGGGCGTTTGGGAGGCGGCTCACGATCTCTAGCTGGCGCCGCCGCCACCGCTGCCAACCGACCGTTCCTCGGTCGAGGGGATCGAGACGCGATATCGACGGCATCGCGGCACTCTTGCCTCCGTATCCTGTTCAACACCTCCCGGTGAACGAGGCTCCGGAGGTACCGTTCTTATTTGGAGCGCCTGGAAAATGTCGCGAATAAAAGGGGGATGCGGCTGATCATTCCCGTTGAAACTGATAGCGAAGGGGAGGGAGATTAGATGTTGTATATGGGAGGAGTGTTCTTATTCAGCATTAGCATCGCTTTGCCTGGCTGCTTATCTGTCCGTGTTCATTTCGTGCAACCTTAGCTTGGACACCTTGCCTATTTTTGATTTCTACTCGTAGCTGGCTGCTAGGAGCCGCTCCCTGAAACTCCCATCCGCTAACCTTAGAGTTACTCATTTGGAAATAGCAGTGTTAAAAAAAAAAACAAGTTCCGAGCTCTCTGTTTGTCTCGTGAAAATTCTCTGTTTGACAGCGCGTTGTCGAATAGCCTTGCAGTCATGCTTCTTTTGTAAAGGGTGCAGTGCAAACTTGGCATCAAAGCACTTCGGCAAGGACTTGAAGAAGCAGCATGGCAGGAGGCGATTTCAAGTCTCGAGGAGAGGCGTAATGATCTGTGCCGGCAGTTAAACTTAAGCGCAGACTTCTCCGGGCGCTTGTGCTTCTAGTCTCCAAAGACGGCCACAGTGATCACGCCTTATATTTGCGTCAGCGGCGGCTACCTAGAATTAAGAGCGAGCCTCAGAATGCTATATACAAGAATTTCCACTGTGCACTGGGCGCCGCCATTTTTTAACGAACGGTGCGCCATCTGGCGGGCATTTCTTAGGGACTGCGTTGCGAGCAGACGACGCCGCAGTCACACGCTGTTGCTCCGTGCTGTACGTGGGTAAATATCAGACGTCCCAGCGGCATCAAAAATCGGTGTCATTTATGTGGTATGTCAGCAGTGCGAAGTTTAACAGTGCTTTAAGGAAAAGGTTCAAAACGTCCGAGAGCTGTCAGGTTTGCCCACAAATTCCGCTCTCAACCCGCTAAGGCGGCGTGCCACCCTACGCACGCTTTGTCCTCACGGGGTTGCCTGTGAGGCTACGTTTCGCCACTCCAGCAGGGCATTCTCTGTTCATTTTGTTGACGGGAAGCCAACAAAAATCAACCCGACACATATATGCTGCAACACGGGCACGCGAAAAAGGCGAGCCGAAACGAAATAGTAGCGTCGCGTTGGCGGAGCACGACCGGTCGTGTCGGTAATTAAATGGCTGTTGGCGGTTCTTTCCCGCCGCTGAAACGCAAAAGTTCTTTTGAGCAAGCAAATGGCCGTGAAATCATGGAGTACCTAATACGTTGCTCCTGTGTTTGTAGCAAGAAATAGTGTTATGCGGCGGCAAATATGCCTCCTGCGAATGAATGCCTTCAACGCACGCTCAGAAGTCAGTGGTTTGGTACATTCAGCGAATGCCTCTGATAGCGCGGTAGGGCAAATTATTAAGCATGGCCTCCTGCTGGCGGTGCGCGAAAGTGACTTGGTTCTTAAACCAGGCCATGATATATTCGATTTGTCTGTGCAGGTCGTAGACGTTACATGCTCATAAAAGTAAAATATGCTTTAACAATATCTGCCGCCGCATAACATGCTTATAAACATGCGTAACATGCATAACATGCTCAAAAGAACTTTTGCATATTAGTGGCGTGTGGGAACCGCCAACAGCAATTTAATTACCGACACGACCGGGCGCGCTCCGCCACCGCGACGCTATATTTCGCTTTCGGCTCGCCTTTTTCGCGTATCCGTGCTGCAACATATATGTTTCGGGTTAATATTTGTTGGCTTCCCGTCAATAAAATGAACAGAGAATGCCTCCAGAGCACAGAAATGTGCGATAAGGATTGAGCATGAGGGTGAATAAACAGCGCTTCCAAAATCAGCGCACGACCGTACTTGCCCTCGCAAATTTGTGAGGTTCGAAATCTCTCCGATTCAGCGCGACGACTCATTCGCGGCGGCACTCAAGGACTGCAGGAAATTTGTGCAGCGAATAGACCAGCATCATGCAACAACTTCTTTTGTCGTGGTGAATTGCGCACGTTTCTTGTATGAGCGAGCACCTTGCGCTGACGCTGATTGTTGTTGCAGCTAACAACGGCGTAGTAACGGCCGGACGAGTAGATTCTTCACATCGAAAGTGAAGGCAATGACGGCCACCTGCCCAGAGAGAGAAAGAGAGAGATAAAACTTTAATTGTCATTTTTGCTGAGCGTAACCACCCGAGAGAATTATCGGGCGTCCTGCTAAAGCGGCGAAACGTAGCCTCACAGGGAACCCCCGTGAGGACAAAGCGTGCGTAGGGTGGCACGCCGCCTTAGCGGGTTGAGAACGGAATTTATGGGCAAACCTGACAGCTCTCGCACGCTTTGAACGTTCTTCTTAAAGCACTGTTAAACTTCGCGCTGCTGACATACCAAATAAATAACACTTACCGATTTTTGATGGCGCTGGGACGTCTGATATGCACGCACGGCACGAAACAACACCGTAGGACTGCGGCGTGGTCTGCTCTTAACGCAGTCCCCAAGAAATGCCCGCCTGATGGCGCATTGGTTGCCGCAAAATGACCGACTCGGCAAAATTCTGGTCTATAGCCACAAAAAGGGGGTCTGCGGTAAGTGATGATGATGATGACGATTATGATGACGATGATGATTATGATGAGTAAAGGCCTCCCCCTTTGAATCGGGGTGATGGCATGCGCCATCTAGCCTATCTTAGTAATTTAAATTTAAATTTAATTAACCCTCAACTCGGGGTTTCTTCTTAGCTCTGCCCTTCCGCTACCCCTGGATGGGATAACACTTTATCGACTTTCCTGCTTTTTTTCCACCAATACTCTAGCCGATGCTTAGTAATACCAGAGTCCTTCAATGCTTTACTGGTCACGAAACTGCTCCGTAACTCAATGGGAGAGCTTCATATGCTGCTTTTGGCCGCCGCGCGGTGGCGCCACCCTCTCACTGAGGTCACTCCTCGGGCGGCGTTGCGCTGGCTCGAACGGCGGAGCCGCGGCGAGTTGTGTTGGTTTTGTACGCGAAAAAAATGTAACGTGCATTTCGCGCTCTTGTGATGCGACTTAAGTAGTGCAACGACGATGCCGAACATGTGTTGCGTCCCGGGATGTCGTTCCTTACAACGATACCACAGAAAATGTTTCCTTGTTCTCTTGACCGAGCGACGGGGAGCTGCGTGAGAAATGGAGGCGCGCCATTCCAAGGCAAGCAACGGGAGATTTCAGCTTCGATTACAAATGTATGACAGTTTGTGGAAATGCACTGTGTGTGAGAATGGAAAAAGCAATGTACCCTTTGGAGAGCATCGTGGACCTAGAATTGTAGAAGGCTAACTTAAAATCGGATTTTTGTCATACCGGTCAGGTTGTAGCGGTGCTTTATTACCTGTTTGCAATCTTGTATTATGTTGGGCTCAGCTCGCGTGTAAAAAAGCTGTGGGACGTCCTTGTGCTTTTACTTTTCATATTTCCGGGAATTATCACTTAGGGTTCGCTTTGTTTGTTTTGTAAGCGCGCGTGGCCGATTCCAGTTTTTTATTTGGCGTTTCAACCCGTTTGCTCTTTTTGTCGTACGTCCCGTCGCACAATATTGTTTGATATGGAAAGGGTGCCACCTTGTCGCTAACTTGATTTTTTGTTTCTTCGACAATATTCTCGATCATATTTACATGTATCTGAAATTAATAACGTTCCGAGAGTAATGCATGCATAGCAAACGCCGTGCAACTCGCTTTATTGACGTTCATCTGTGCACGTAACACTGCGGACTGCTTCTTCGACGTTTGTGTTTCATTCTAGTCTTCTGTAGAACAGGAGCTCGCTAGCTCGATGCGTTCAGAAAAGCTTTGCGTCGTTCTCGGCTACGTGGCAATGTTCTGTTTCCTCCGTGTGCTCCACATCACAGCGCGAAAAAATAAATTTTTGTACGCTGGACCA
Source organism: Haemaphysalis longicornis (assembly GCF_048455015.1). Taxonomy (NCBI): domain Eukaryota; kingdom Metazoa; phylum Arthropoda; class Arachnida; order Ixodida; family Ixodidae; genus Haemaphysalis; species Haemaphysalis longicornis. The sequence continues at coordinate 140,252 of NW_027526269.1, forward strand.
CGCTTTTTTGTCTTCCTTCGTAACATTGAATTTTTTTTGCGTGTGATAAAATCAGTTTTATTGTTCTTTTTTTGCTTCCTGTTTTTGCAAGGATTGCAAAGCGTGGAAGCGGAAAGACACATGGTGCAACATATATCTCTTCGTGTTTTGATCCTTCGCGTTTCTGCAGCGTTTTTAGATGTTCTGAAGTATGTACCCACTCATTGAGACGACAATACTATTGGGCTATCTCTTTTAGTGTTCTGTGCATTCCAGAGCAATCAACGGATTCATTAAGCGTAGCCTGAACGACGCGTACTTAGTTTCTTTCAGTTTTTTTTTTTATTGTATTATCGATAGGCCCGCAGCAGTCCGTGACTACTCAGCTACCGTATGTGTGGTATTTGCAACTTTTGCTTTAAGAAAAAAAGAAATAGAGATTTAAAAATCCGAAAACACGACGGCGCAGCGCTTGTGCCAGAGCACGCAGAAGCCGTTGCCGTTCGCGGCCGAAGTCTACGGTAATTTACTACGAAAAATAAAACCCCATTGAAGGCAGGTGATGACTGGACTATTCATCGCTAACTACTACGAAAAAAAAACACACTTAATCAGCGCGCAGACACCAAAAGCAGCGAGCGTTTGCACGCCAAGAGCAGGCCAATACGCCGCGAAAGCGGCGGCTGGATGACCTTCGTGCGGCGGTGGCGCCTGTAGTGGCGCGCGCGGTCCCTATATGAAACGAGCGCCGAAGTTTCGTGACCAGTAAAGCATTGAAGGACTCTGGTAATACCTACTGCTGACCAGTTAATGCTTCCATCAACTGCGAAGCCCAGTGCCTCAGGAAGTAGGACTTTCCCCCGAATTCTATCCGGCTGAATCTTTTGGCATCCTATTACTATGTGGTCGATTGTTTCTTTATCCCTGCCACATACAACCCATGTCTCATCCTGTGACGAATATTTGCTCATGTAAGTTCGAGTTCTCAAGCAGCCAGCCCGCGCCTCAAAGAGCAACGCACTACCTTTATTGTTGTCATAAAAGTTCTCTTTCCGAATCTCTTGTTCGCTTGCTTTGTAGATTCCCAGCGATGCCTTCTTTTCCATCCTCTCTTTCCACATGAGCGTCTCTGTTTCCTTCACTAGCTTTTTAACTGCCCCCTTGTTTATTTGCCGCGGTCAAGGTATATTTAGTCGCCAGCTTTCGCGTCCTCTTCCGCCATTGGGTGTCCACACTTTTAAGCTACAGGTACCTGTGCACTCTGGCTGCCCAGTTCTTCTCATCTAAATGTCTAAGCCGCTTCTCAAAGCGTACTTTACTTTGCTCTTCCCTCGCCTCAAATGAAGCCCAACCCATATCGCCTTGTACCGCCTCATTTGTAGTCTTACTGTGAGCTCCCAGTGCTAATCTGCAGACTGCCTTTTGGTTAACCTCTAGTTCCGCTAGGATATCTGACTTTAAGCATAATACGGCATTAGAGAACGTGAGCGCCGCCACCATTACCCCTTTCCAGATGCCTCGCGCTACCTCGTACTTATTGTATCCCCAAAGTGCTCCATGTTTCATTACTGCTGCGTTTCGTCTCCCTGTGGTGCGCCATGAATGACAGAGCTTTTATGTGTGGTTTTTAAGGCACCCACTCTAGCAACATAGCCGGGAAGCCCTGCTGTGGTACTCGGTGGAGCCGAGCAGGGGGCCGCAGCGTTACGGACTGTTATTAATAGAAATTAAGAAGAAGAAATAGATATGGGCAGGGCATGTAATGCGAAGACAAGATAACCGCTGGTCATGAAGGGTAACAGAGTGGATCCCTAGAGAAGGCAAGCGTGGCAGGGGGCGGCAGAAAGTTAGATGGGCAGATTAGATCAAGAAGTTTGCAGGGTTAAATTGGTCGCAGTTGGCACAGGACCGGGATAAGGGTAATTGGAGATTAATGGGAGAGGCCCTTGCCCTGCTGTGGGCGTAGATAGGGTGCTCGTGGTGGTGGTGATGATGATGATGATGATGATGATGATGATGATGATGATATCTTGCTTGCTATCCAAATGGTGCGCACACAGGTGACGCACCGTAAGCGTTGTTGTAACCAAGTTGTAGAGACGAGAAACTTGGGTTTAAGCAATGCTCCTTCACAAGCGGATATTATTCGCTCTCGATGCATATCAGTGGAAAGCATTTCCAATAAAGCGACTTCATTATAGCTAGTCCACTGCATGCAGCAAAGTGTGTTGCCTTACCTATGTGATGGGTTTACCTATGTGCGTACTAACTATGGTCAGATGACATCCGCCTTTTCAGCTATCTCGTTCTGGAATAGTCTTTCGGCAGAATTAAAACCTTGATCATCATTCTTTTCCTTCAAACACTTGCAAAAAACGTTTTTGTTGAATCGATTAATGTATTGTTTAATTATCTGTATTGCTATGTTACTGTTCATTTCATTGCCAAAGTTATCTGAGTTCAGTTAGATTGTGTGTGTAATGCAAGTGTCTACTTTATGTTTTTGTTTTGCTGTCAACCTTTTTACCTTGTTTGAATTAGTATTGTTCTAGCAATGTGCAACACGTATTTTTTCTCGCGTTTTTGTTTAGCCGAGTTCTTCACTTTCTCTTATTCTACATTAGCGCTGCCTAAGCTGTATTCATTCTTTTTAGTTACTGTTTTTGTTTCTGGTTTGCTGCTTTCTCTGTATTCTTTATTTCGTAATAATTAATCAAGGGTCCCGTTGCAGTCTGTTGACTATAGGACCCTTGTCTGTATACTAGCTTGTATGTATTTCACACCGTTGGAAATAATGAAGAATTCAAAATTCGAAAATTTAAATTCAAATTCATCACCATGGTGGAATCATTGCATTGGCGTTTTTGTTGAGGAAACTTGATTATCTATCGGGAGGGACTCTTCCAAACAGACGTTTATCGTGACCGTTGTCATGTGCTCTGCCCACGAATCTACCCGGATTCGAGCGGGAGGTCGGGTCAGCGAGGTAGCAATGAGCGTGGGGAACCCTGGGAAGATCTCGAGGCTCGTCGGAAGTTTCAAACAAGCGGGATGCGCGTCGCTGCGGGTTCTCGAAGCCAGTCGTTCCCTTGTTGACACCCGAATACGGCACGTCAGATGGCTGGGAATACCACGGCATATGAGTGTGCCGCAAGCATCGCCCTTGGGCCCGAACGTCACTATTAGAAAACAAAAAAAGAAACAGACAATCCATGTTTCGAGAAATCGATGTGAATCCTATAGGCTGCCGCCGGTTTTTCTATGTCCATGACGGTATTTAACTATGTTCTCAGTAGTGAACGCATTCTCCTAGTCCCCGACGTCGCTACCCCTGTTAACTTACATCTTTCGTTTCTTTTTTTTTCTCTCTCTCTTTTCCATACATCCGTCCGAATATTGGGCAATTCTTATTTGTTCTTCAAGATTTCGCGCATGTTCCCCCGCTCCCCTCGCCGCCGCGCTCTGTTCTCAATCTTGCCTTCCCCGTTCGGAAATAGGCAGCAGTGGAGCGCGTTCCAGCGGCGCGTCGAATTTGCATAGATCTCGTCCGACTGGCGAGATTGGATTTTTGGCACGCCCGGACCGGAGATTTTCCTGCTCCTCACTCGCCCGCACCGCTGCTCGGACGTGGTGCCGCGTACGCACCGCCGATGCTCTGAATGCGCGTTTGACTTTCCCGCTTTCTCCACTTCTCTGTATTATCATCCTCTTGTCGTTTCACTTCTCGGGGTTCCCTCTTTTGCTCTCCTTTGGAATCCCGTTTGTTTTAATCTCCCAGCACGGCCATCCGCTTTCTGGAACTTTTTTTCCCCTCTGTCGTTTTTCGTCTCGTTTGTTTGTTTCCTCGCGGCTGGTTCCCGACCTTGTGTTTTGCGTTAACGTCGAGAGGGAGAGGCAACTGCGGAACGTCGGTTATTTGCGTTCGTGTCGCGCCCGGCGTTCCAAGGCAAGATACGCATATGTTCAGAGCGAGTTTATGCAAATTGAAGGAACGAAAAGGATGGAAATAGGAAACGAATAGACATTGTCCGTTCTCGCTTACATCCTCGCAGCCGAGCTCAGTAATATTAACACTGCACTGGCTGGTTGAGATAGGAAACGAATAGACATTGTCCGTTCTCGCTTACACCGTCGCTGCCGAGCTCAGTAATATTAACACTGCACTGGATGGTTTCCCTGTGCTTCATGCGCAATGAGTAAAACCGCAGCGTACATTATACTTAGGTCCCCTTAGGTCATTGAAGCCTCCCGTGATTGGTGTCTCAGAATTTAGCGACACGTTAAGATATTTAAAAACGGTAAATAAACGCCAAGTACAAGACAAAACAATCAATTGAAGGTCCACTGGTGGATCTTTCGGACTGGAATGTGCGAATACCTCGTGCCTCTCTCTCGTGAAGTCGAGCCTCGGTCCAATGCGCAATCCTCGCTTCGGCTTCCTGTTTTGCTCCTGCGCTGGCTCCACACTCCGCTTTGGCGGCTCTTCGACCTGACGTCACTCTGGCAACGTCGGAACCGTTGCAAAGGCAGCCCCCTCCTTTCTTAAAAGCGGCTCTCTTCACGCGCTTTTTTCCAAGCTGTCATCCTGTGCTCTTCTGTTGCTCGCATTGTGGACAGATCGACGTGGCCCTGCAGAGCGACGCAGAACTTTTGTCTACGTCACCCATCTATTGCTCACGCTCTCATTGAGATTGGTGCATTTGTAAAGGCTGCATTTCCTCAATGACAGTATCGCTGTGAGAAAGCGTCATTGCAGGGGCCAGTACTCGCCCCCTGCAGTGCAAGCGCCCTGGTACTGGCCATAAAGACACGAAATAATAATCTCGCCCGTGAGCATGCGTGACTACGAGTTCGGGCGAATGAATACTCCAGGTATACACCGACCGTGCCACTGGGGCGAACCCACCTTATAAATATGTGTCATACGACGAGAGTCACACGCCCCCCGCCTACTATTACGGTGTACCTCTGACTTTATGCCGCTTTAGTAGTCCTTTTTCGGATATGCTTCTACCTCCGTCATTCAGCCTAAAAAGTGGTGCTACCGTGAGACAACGGGACTGTGTTATTCGCAGCTTTGTTCAGACGTTCACTGCATCATGGACCATAAATGGTCGTTTTTATTATCAATGGAATATGCCCTGCGGGATATTGTTAGTCTACCGGCTTGTTGAAAATCGGCTTAGTGTGGTCCGTGTGCGCTGCAGACACCATGAAATGACTTCAAAACGCTCGAATAAGTATTGAAATTGCCTTCGTAGGTCCTCATCACCGGTTTCCGGTAACGCGAGGGCACAGGACTTCCATAATCAATCATTAACAGGAATAAGTTGAGGGGGACTCGCTTGATTCCTATGTGTCTTGCCATATTACGACGTACGTGCTTAAATCAGCCATGAAGACATAACACAAGTTTGGGTTATTCGAAAGATTTCGGGTTTTATACTGCCCCCAGCGCTTGTCCGAATGCAAACGATGCTTTATTCACTGAGAAATTAATTAATTTAAGTTGAAATTTTGATTTTCCAGCTAAATCGGGAGTTTTCGTCGTCTGCAATGACATCACAGGGCCTGGTTTACCGTTAGTGAACCTAGATGGCGCCACCACACCGCGGCAAGCCGTTTTCTGCCTTTGGTTTGTTTGTGAACGTATTTGTACCTGGCTTGTTTTGTTCAGGGGTACAATCTTTTCGTGAAACATGGTGCTCGCTCGACAAATACGGTCACGTAAGACATCGTCGCTTGCGTCAATCAGCCAGTGTCGTCTGAAACAACCCCAAAGCATCAGAGTCCTGTGCAGCTAACCCAAGCATAGTGCGCGCAGTACCAACAGCAGTACGCATCGGTACTTCTATGTTCACGTGTGCTTTCGTAACTTCCACTGTTTGTCCTACCATTCTTAGGGCTTTGAAAAGAATGTGCCCTAAATTTAAGCGCAAATAGCTCGTTCGGCAAGCTCATAAGCTCTGCCTAATTTGCGTTTGCTCTTGCCGCCCTCCACCAATCGCAGATCTGTCTGGTATGACATCATAGGTTCTGTTGCGGGAAATGAGCTAGTGGGTCGCATGGCCATTCCCTTTTTTCCTAATTATGTAGCTTATTTGAGCGAAGTTTACGTTGAAAGTGGTGTCAGTATGATTCTAACGAGGCAATCCTTTGAATGGACCAAACTTGTGTTTTTTCTTCATGGCTCCTTTAGGAAGCATCATGTGCCGATAAGAAAGGTTTGACAAATCCATACAAATGTTCCTAACGGCCTAGTTTGCTTCTTTAATACCCGTGCAACACGAGCGTTTTAAGGCCTTCGAGTTGAATGTCATTTGACTCAAATGACACCTTTGAGCTGCTACACAACGTTTTTCAAAGGCATTTGGTTAAAATGGCATTTGAGTCAAAGAAGCACGACAACTGACCTTTGAGAGTCTCAAAGGCTTTTGAAACACGAACGGTTGTACCCTCGGGCTCAGTTTCTGCAAGCCGTAATAACAAAAACATTAATTTACGAGTAAAAATGTGTGTTTGAGGTGCAAGATCTCTATAACTTTTCACTCATTCACTTGTTTTCGTTCTCTGTCACTCGCTCTACGATTACGAAGTAACTTGGTACTCTCAACACCGGCGGTGCGAAAAAAACAAAAAAAAACTGGCTGCCTTGTGCATTTTTTGTGCGCGCTTGTAGATAGTTATCATTTCGACCTCTAATAATTGCTTTTTTGCCCATTTTAACTCTAAAATTACATTTTCGCCAAGAGCGAAGCATGGCAGCAGTGGCGACACCAAAACATGGCGGCCGAACGCGGAAACTTTCAACTGCCTTTGAGAATGGTCGTGTAGATCGACAGAACTCCTTCCAGTTCGAATGACATTTGAAATTTCGAAGGTCATTCTACTGAAATGTCCTTCCAAACGCTCGTGTAGCACAGGTATTAGACATATATTATTCTTTACTGAGACCGAAAATAAACAGGAGATTAATTTTGGTTTGTCCAGTTTTCACTAGATGGCGCTAGCTTTTTAGCGAGCGTCTTTTGCTCTTCGTTATTTTTAGTACAGAAGACGCATATCTAGAAAATAATTAGAGGTGTGCGAATATTCGAAAGTTTCGAATATTACTCGAATATTATATGTTATATTTGTATTCGCTTCAAAAACTATGTATTCGAAAGATTTCGAATATTCGAAACGGTTCGAATAATCGGCTATTATCAATATTTGGACTGATTAGTTACCTTTGAAAAATGACCAAAACGTCGTTTTTTTTTGTTTTTTTTTTGAAAGCCACTAATTCGGCTTTTATGCGTTATATCCTGTGCGTTCGCAATGTTTTTCCGCCAAAAACTGCCGCAAAGTGGCATAAAAAACACTTTTGCCAGCCGCGGTGACAGAATCTCAGCGCAAAACGCCGAAAAAGCAGCAATTTTCGAAACGCTTTATCTCCGAAACAGCGCCACCGGGCGCGGCCATTTTGGTATCATTGGATCGGCCGAGCGATCTTCTTTCCGGTCCTGGCCGTCTCTTTTATCTCAGTGCATTTTGAAAACTCGCAAACGACAGAAAAAGACAGACGCACAAACGAAGCCAGAAACAGATGCTGAATCGCGGTTGGCCTTCCAGTCGAAAAGAAAGAAAATTTTATACAAAAAAGTTCTCGAAATAATCATATCAAATTTTTATAGGGTTATCACACAAGCATTTCCAGTTGCTGTGCTAATGTTAATCAAAATTCACAATGAAATAAAAAGTTGATTTCTAAAGTCGTAACTATTCGATATTCGAGTCGATATTCGAAGCTGGATATTCGTATTCGATTCGTATTAGAAAAATTTCATATTCGCACACCCCTAAAAATAAGCAAACAAGGCTGTTGTGAACATTAATACGTATTTCTAAAGCTTTTGCTATTGGTGCACGATTGCTTTTGCGACCATGGGTCATGACGCAGGAAGTCCCAACAGGTCAGTCCCCTTTAAAACGAATCGATGTTTCTTTATCTGCTTGTGTATCTACTTTTGTCTCAAGTCGAACGCCACGAGTATCCTGTACACCAATATTAAAATACTTAACGTGCATTTTTGTTGTTGGTTTGCTTACTAGTATGGGCGCTTGAGATTCTAACCGCGCTCTCGCGTTGCAAGAAAGTAATGAATTTGCTCGCACATTTTGTTTATTTCCCGAAATTCCATCACTTCAATTTCACGGAAACTCTTCCTGATCGGCCGTGCCGCTGCGGATCCCTCTCAACTATCGACACTGTCACGTGTATAAAAGGTTTGCCGAGGAATCTGGAAAATCTTTACGTTACTGCGCACGCACGACTCTCGCGGAGAACACGTCGCAAAGAGCGCGTTCGTGCGACGAGTAGGCGGCGCGTGCCCGAATCGCTGTGGATGGAGCTCGCGGCGCGTTTCGAATTCCGGGTGCATCCATTCGACGTTTGTTCGTTTCTTTATGGCGGGTACGCCTTCGACGGAATTCGGAGCCCTGACGCGCAGTGTGCGGCGACGGAAAGAGCCCTCCTTGGCGACGGTCGTCGCCGTCGCCGTTGAGTAGTCTGTAAGGAAGTGCAGGCCTTTTGGAGGGAAATTTAAAGTTGGCGACAGGGGTGAATGTTTGCTTCTCTTTATGGAAATTTCAGTCGTTCTGAAATATCGGTGGGATTGCCTGGTCGTGGTGTGAATCCGTCGTCTTTCGGCACGTTCGTCTTTTGATGTTGCCGAGTCGAGATACGGCCTAGCGGGCCTCCTTTTCCGTTGGGCTTGGAGAGGTCATTGACGGCGGCCGTTGCGTTTTACAGCAAATTGCCACAAGTTTAGGGTTAGTATACTTTCTTTTCTGCCTTGAGTTGTCAGTTTTCGATGGATCCGTTCAAAGGTGCTTCGACCATTGCGGGTGTAAACGACGCCGGCAGTATGTACTTTCCGGGTACCGATGAACTCTTTCTA
>NW_027526269.1:149272-173399 GCF_048455015.1 Haemaphysalis longicornis
CCTGGTCATTCTAGCCAGCCAGCCAAGAAGATAATAAATAAAACAAATTGGGTAAGCCCGGGAGGGCGATATCTGTGCGAGTGCACTGCCAGTCCTCTGTGCCTACGTAGTCAGAAGCCCAGCACTGCAGTGTTTGCATACAAAAAGAGTGGCCCATGCATGCCGCAGAGGTGCTTTGCAAGCAGCATTTCGTGGTTGGCGCAGCGAAACCGTCCGCCATGTTTCTCTTCTCGGCCCACTGGCGCCCAACGGAACACAGCCCATTCCGCGAACCCGAAAGCTGACTCCGCGCTGCAGTGCTGCTCGCCGACAGCGGGTCGCAGGGAGGCGTTTGACGGGCTTCGCTGTTCGCCGCGAGCACGCCAAGCCATGCAACTAAATCGAGAACAGCGCGAAGGTCTTCCCAGAACTGAAAGAAAGCGGCGCGCAGGGAGGGTTGGCTGGCTCAGTGAGGTGGAACGCTGTAAGATTTCCCCGGCAGCGCTTGTAGGTCTCCGGACTCTCACGCGACGTAGAGTTTACCTTGTGATTTCCGGTTCTCCTCATATGCATTCACTTTTCGCTGCCCTTGTGTTTCTATTCTTGCACCTTCTCCGGGTTTCTGGGATTCAACTCTTGTCTTTCTTCTTGCGTTCGTCTCTTGGTTCCTTCTTTTGTCTGCTTATTATCCTCCGTCTTTCCGGCCCTTCACTCTAAAACTACAGAACATTAAATGCCTGTAAGTATCTCATTCCTACGCCCCCTCGTTTCACTCACTATTCCCCACCGTTGATCTTTCACTCTTAAATTTCGTTTTAGGGGCGAAGCACCTTAGGGGCTCCGGGCTGTCGGCGTCCCCTGTCGTCGTCTCAAGTCGTCACGGTAAATGAAGTTGCCAAACGATGGTAAAAAAAAAACAAGCGTATAATGGATAAAACCGTTAACATAATCTAACATGATCTAAACTAATCTAAAATACAGGAATAACCAAGATATAGTTACATTACTAACATAAATTCGTTAAATTCCGTCTCGAAATTGGTTTCAAATGCAAGTTGTCCTCTTTGTAACGAATGTTACACGAAGACAACTACGGTCAGTCTGCCTCTCATGTAATTGCTGAAATCCGGTTCAACGCAAGAGAGGGCGCCACCGGTTCAGCAAGTGCGCGATTGCTCCTCCCACCGGCGCTTCTCCGGCGCCCAATCAGCGCGCGCCGTGTGGCAAGCGAGAGACTTACAACCTTTGAATACACTTATACACTGCATGCTTCGCCCCTGCCCGGGTTTCACGTGTTCCCGGGATTTTTTCGGTTTGCATCCTAGTGATCTTCGCTCCCGTCTGTTGCTAGCTTTATTTCCTCCATTCCCACTTTTCTTACACCCTTTACCTCCCTCCCTCCCTCTTCTTCTTTCTTCCTCCTATCTGTCCCTTCCTTCCTTCCTTCCTTCCTTCCTTCCTTCCTTCCTTCCTTCCTTCCTTCCTCCTTCCTTCCTTCCTGCCCTCCCTCCAACTCTCTCTTCAACCTACAGTCTCTGTCTCCCTCTCATTCTCCCTCCCTCCCTCCCTCCCTCCCTCCCTCCCTCCCTCCCTCCCTCCCTCCCTCCCTCCCTCCCTCCCTCCCTCTCTCTTTCTTCCTTCTTTCCTTCCTTCATTCCTTCCTTCCTTCCACTATCCACTTCTCGTCAATTTGCCCCTTTTTTGTACGCTTCCTTATTGTTGCTTCCTGTATAGTACTCGAAATTAAAGGGTAGTCAGCGCGCAAGCGTGCATTCGGAAAGTAAGCTGTCCCGCAAAAACCGCCAGGGCGGAATTTCGCGCGACGGCGGCATGCTCACTGAAAGCCTCTCGGTGATATGCTGCTTGAGAGGGTCTCCTCATCGTGAAAGATCTCCCCGGTTTAGTTAGCGATGAGACTTGTTAGCCTGAACGAAAATGCCGAATGCAAACAATAAACGAAAAAAAGAGTTCGAGGAGTTTAAAGCAGCGTGTCTCTGATTCTATTTCTGGTGCGATATTTACTTCTTTTCTGTTTCGGTTCTATAGGGGGTAAATGAAAAAATTGAAAGTGACAGAGCTGGTAATAATAAGAAACCAGCTATGCCCCTGCAAATTTCACTAATTAATCAGGCGCGTATTAGTGCGCACGAGACACCCCGACGTAATCAGAGCCGGCTAACTCAACTCAACTCAGCCTAATTAGGCCTACAAAAATATCCAAAGTCACCAAGGGGCATAATTACCCGAACTCATGGCTGCAATATTTTTTGAAACTCACCTGGCTGCCATATCTGTAGTTGCTATTTTATTTTAGAACCTTAGCAGCCACCGAAACCTTTCATCAAACATCTTACTAAGGTCACGAACAAGCAGACAGCTCGACGAGGACGGAAGCCCTTCTGAGAGGAGGCACGAATTTCGGCGAATATAAGCAAGAGCCAGAGAGGCGACTCTCGCACGGCTCTCGGCAAGTTTTATCCGCATCCCATCCTCTCCGTATCGCATCCGCATCCGCTTCTCCTCCCTAGAAAGTTGGCGCTAAACGCTAAACTGCGGGACTTTTCTGCGCCCTCACGCTCGCCCTTCTGTCGAGTCCCATTAAGGCGAAACCTTAGCCGTCCCCAAGGTCTGCAGAACCCGTGAAGAAAAAAATGTTGTCCTCATTACACGACACATGCGGCTCTATGAAGATAAAGACAAAAATCTAGCGGGACATTCTTGGCGCACGCACAGGACGTTCTGTGCAGCCCCGGAGTCGGGGAGCCTCCAAACGGGGAGTCATGTTTCTACGGGCGCTCGAACAAACTCGCGTGCCCGGCGGCGTTCCGGAAACGCCGAGTGCAGGAGATAAAAGCCGGGAATGATGACGCAGTTGAAATACTACGAAAGAAAGATAGAATGGAATGTGTGCCCCAGTCTCGGCGGATGATGCCAAATAATATAAATTAAGCCGTAAACCCGTGTCTACGAGTTTCAGCGTCAACGCAATGCTTTCACAAATGATTTGGGATCTCTACATGACGCGATCCCATGTGTGGTGCTGGATGATGTGCAGAAATGGGCGACGATGATCCATCCTAGCGCCCGCTGGTTCATGAGGAGTTTCTATCGCGGCGACATCCCACATAGATATATACTGCAGACGGACCGTTCAAGCCGTCTTATAGAAACGCTGATACCATAGTGAAAGGTCGCTTGTAATGCTGTACACTAATTACTTCTAGTGCACTGGGCCGTCCCCTTCCTGGAGCTCGTCACTTCCGGTGTACGTGGATTATCGCTACCCGGCCACTCCCCTGCGTGTACCCCCTCGTAATCAACGCTGCTTGTCGCAGGGTTCAGGCAAACTGGTAGTCAATGACGACGGCGCACCAGAAGACACCACAGCTGCTAGAACCCCGTAGCGCATTTACAATCCTTTCACTTTGCAAAACTGTTTCCACAACAGAATTCGTCACGTCACTTCACAACAGAATTGGTCACTTGCTGCGAAGCAAACGGCAACTACCTTCAAGTTTGAGGATTTGCCTCCCACAGCGCACACCTCGATAGGCGCGCACTTAGTTCCCAACCAGGAATTTTTCTCCGGGGTGCTGCTCGAGGCTGTCCACGAATAAAAATGAAGGAAGCTCCACTAACACGTAAGACGTGAAGGTACGAAGCTGTACGCAACCTTCACGACCATCACGACGGTTTAAAGGAGCCATGAAGAGAAAATACAACTTCGTTTAATTTGAAAGAACTAGGATTCAGTATCTCACTCAGCGCCATTACAGCCACAAAAGATGTTTTTTAGCGAAAAAAAGCAAGAAGTATTTAAAAACTTTCAAATTTTGCGCCACAGTGACGCGTTATGAGCAAGAATGACGTCATACGGGCTAACAATAAAACATAATTTTCAGAGCGTTAACTGCACGTTAGCATTCAAGTGATGCGGTCACATGGAACTAGAGGCCCCATTACAGACGTCCCAGTCATGTGCCGTCGCGACAGATGAGTTAGGCGGCCGCCAATCGCACAAACAAGGTTCCGTGACGTCATAGAAAAGTTGCGGGAATTGGCTAGGGGGTCGCGACTGCTTCGCACGGTTCTTCAATATCTCCGTTATTTGTTCGAAGATTGCGATGATATTGGTATCATTGTTATCGGGACTAAGCAGTCTTTCTAATACACCCAACTTGTATTTGTCTTCATGGCTCTATTAACAGAAATATCGTTAAAACGCGAACCTTTCTCCCATACAACCTGCGTCAAAGTCCACAACCCAAAGTGCCGGAATGGAGCATTCGGATAGACGTAGGCTACATAACGCGAATAACCCAGGTTCGGTTCCAACCCGGTTTTTATTTTGAAGCGCCAGCTTGATGGGCCTTCGTGGAAACCCACCATCATCACGCGCCCTTCATTGTGTAAAAGTCGGCTTTCCTGGAGAGCTTTTTCGCGTACGGTCGCCATCAGTAAGGTATACCACGCTTCGATTGAAAGCGTTGTCCAATGCACCACTGAGTGGGTACGTGCTACAAGGCATGCGCCGGTTTAGGCGCTTTGGGGCGGTCTACGATGTGAACCGGTACCCACAGCTTGGCGTACAACGAGCGCTTCTTCCAATTCCGAAGGTTGGCGACGTTAGGCCTATCTCCCTACCTTCAGGATAACGTTCGGACACTCTCAAGTTGCCGTCATGCCCATGCTCCACGTCACGCCCCTCGCACGCCACCTACGGATAGCGGAAGAGTAACTTGGACCTCAGCGCGCAACGTTAGGTGTGACGTCGGGTTGTCCCATGCCTGCGTCACCGTGCTGCGCATCAAACTTTGCACAAGCGAGCGTATCACCGGAGACTGCAGCATGCCTCAGTGGAAAGTACCTGTTTCGTACATTTAGCCTCACTCGCCCCGCCGTTTTATGCTGCGGAGCAAACTTTGCTTCACGAAGGAGGCCTCACGAAACGGGCTTCACGAATCCCCACGATACCGGCTGACGCAAGCTAATGGTGCATTCTCACTAAACTAGCGAGGGGGGATTATCAGAGAAACCCCAAGTCGGCGCGTCCGGAGCGTTTGACAGCCGACATTAGCTGAGCGCCACCCCGATCTTCCTAAGTGCGGTCCATCCGAATTCACTCGTTACTCGTTGCAGTCGTCCTAACGACGTACGTGAAACTAACCCGCGAAATTTAAAGCCCGGCCAAAAGCATCCCAGGCGGAGGTTGAGAGCGGAGTCCCACACGCGTTACCTTTCTTCGCTCACCTGCCACAGCTACAGCAGGCTCTAGAACTGTTCCGCCTTTCAATGGCTCCTTTCTCTTTTCGCCAAACGTTCACCCTGATACCGCCACCCCGCAGTAGTGCACAATCCCGTGATCCACGGATGGCGGGAACTCGGTGCCCGTTGCAGCCCAGGTGAAAGGTTCCTGCTGCAAGCCTCTCTCTCTGACAGATGCGGCAGCGACTAGAAGCGACGGCGAGGCAGCGCAGCGGCAGAAACCCCGCACCGCACGAGCCGCGGCCTCGAACCGGCCGACAATCGCGTAATGGGGCGTCGCTTCGAGTTAACGGAACGGGAGCGGAAGCCCCCTTCCCAGGGAACGCCGGCGCGATTCGTGCAGTCAGTCAGAAGCGCGTTACAGCGAGAGCGAGGGTGAAGGCCAGTTTGGTTTGAACGTGGAGGACGAGTAAAATGCCGGGCTCCGAAGAACGGCGCGTGTGTGTCTGCAGGCTTCTCTAATGACACCGCAGAAAACTCTTACAGACGTAAGGGGTACACAACCACAGCGATGAACGAATGAAACGAGAACAGGAAAATATGAAGCGGAACACACAAATCGCGCTATTTCTAAATTTAATCCAAGTCTAATTGACGCGCAGCTTAATAGCAGCTAACAAAGTTGGGAAATATGTGGCTTCCCAACCATGCCAACGGGGCGCCGTTATTGGACCTCCACGCGGTGACGTCCGCGAAAAATATTTCTCGACTTTGCGTGTTCCGGTTCATATTTTCGTGTCCGCATTTCAATAGCCCTGAGTGTACGTATTATCGCCATTAATTAAGCTTGCACACACGATTTGGTTTTCTAGTCGGCACGGCCTCTCTGGAGATTGGGCGGCCTGCGTTTCTTGCCTGGCAATCGCTATTTTTCATTCGGCAAGTGTCGCGCCGTTACTGAACGTCATTACGCGCCATGCCGGTCCTGCCCTTACACGCACACACAAACACACAGAGAGAGAGAGAGAGAGAGAGAGAGAGAGAGAGAGAGAGAGAGAGAGAGAGAGAGAGAGAGAGAGAGAGAGAGAGAGAGAGAGAGAGAGAGAGAGAGAGAGAGAGAGAGAGAGAGAGAGAGAGAGAGAGAGAGAGAGAGAGAGAGAGAGAGAGAGAGAGAGAGGACGTGTGATGCAAGTAAACCTGAATGCACCAACAAGACCAAGTGACGCGCAGCTCCCTCGGGAGAGTAGACAGACTTGGCGATCAGGGTGGGGGTCCCGTGATACGACCGCACAATCATACTGAGCAGGCAGAGATTGTGGAAGGCAAGGGCGGGGGACAATTCAAATGCTAAGGGCACCGAAGACAGCCGGTGCAGAGGCTGGAGAACGAAAAGCGGTCACGGTTGAACAAAGAGCACTTCGAGCATTACGGCGTCCCGCTGACGGTCTCTCTCACCGCCCGAGCATGATTTTCACTTGTCTGCGTAATGTGAAAATTGCCGCTGTGTTAAATTGCCGCATTTTGTCTGGCGTTTTTTTTTTACTGACTAGGTCAGCCTGAATAGTCCGCTCATTGTAAAATGCAATCTTGGAATTTAGTTTTTTTTTAAATAAAAACACCAACAACGACGACGACGACGACGATGACGACGACAATTGCAATGATATTCCGCCGCAGGTGATGCCTTCATTACCCTCTTATAACCCGGGAGATAGGCGTGCGCCTCGAATACGAATGCATTAAGTTGACGTACAAAAAAGACAGCGAGAAAAGGAGAAGAGAAAAATTCGGCGGTAGAAGCCGGTTAACTCGACAGCGCTTCCTTTGTGCTCCCTTCATCCCATTGAGCTAGAAAGGTGCCCCGCCATTCCGCTTCCCCGGACGCGCTTAAAAGGCACTGCGCCGTGCGGTTATCAAGCTCGTATACGCGCGCCGCCTTTCGCCGAGAAAGCTTTTCTCTCGACGTCCGGCCAGCACCGACGGACGGCGAGAAAGACCTTTATTTTTACCCACCGATCCAAGACAAAATATACAACAAGGCCTATCCGCACGCAGCGTGACCGTAAGAGATGTGGTGACTCTCCATATCTACTTTTTTCAAAGGCACGTATACGCACACGCAGACTGATAGAAAAAGGCGGGTAGAAAAAAGAGATGGCTGTCAAAAGGACAAGGAGCTGACACTTCGTTGTCGCCGTTTAAAATGAACACGTGGAACAGCGTGCTGAAGCACTGTTGCAGCAGGACACGGGTACATGGTTGCACCATCGATGCTTCTGATGAAGAAAAAACATCGGTACAGCCGCGCACTAGGTAACAGTCCACGTTAGAAGTTCCGATTAGGGGTTAAGCCGTATAGGGGCTCGGGCTGTCGGCGTCTTATGTCCTCGTCGCAACCGTCGTCTCATGTAGTCACGCTACTAAAACACCGGGACAATCGTTTACGCCTCGCGTTGGAACGTAACGCGTACCAAAAAAAAAAAAAAAAAAGAAATCCACCGGGACGCTCGTTTACGCCTCGCGCCAGAACCCTTCGTGCTTCAAAGACGCGAGACTTTTACATAAAAGCTGTATACCTCTACCCCAGACAGTTTCATTTCAGTTAGCGAAAACGCCAATGTGCCAAGAAATACACTTATACAGTGCATGCTTGATTGATTGATTGTAGGGTTTAACGCGCCGACGCAACGCAGGCGATGAGGCGCGCCGTAGTGGAGGACTCCGGATTAATTTTGACCACCTGGGGATCTTTATCGTGCACCGAAATCTCGTACACACGGGCGTTTTTGCTTTTCGCCTCCATCAGGTAAGCGGCCGCCGCGGCCGGGAATCGAACCCGCGACCTCGTGCTCAGCAGCGCAACGCCTTACTTATACAGTGCATGCGTCACCCCTCGTCAGGTTTCACGTTAGTGGAGATGGCTCGGAATTATTTGTGGGCCCTAGACAGCATTTATGTAGGTCACGTTTCTCTTTCGCAAAAATTTCTGTTGAGGTCGCTTTGGGCCCAATTGACTCTAGGCAGAACATATTTCCGGCCGTTCCGCTACACACCGGTCTTCCCTAGAGTCGTCTTCACTGCTATACGGGAATGCATGGCTTGGAAGACATTTCACCAGAGTCAATGTAAGCAGCCCTATAAAACTATTCAGCTCCATACACTGAGTGCATTTAAAGTCGGATTCACTACTACACACAGATGTATTGCTAGAAGTGCCCCACATTTACCCATGAATTCTTCCTTTATCGATCCCGAAGCAGTCTCATAACGATTACATGTGTTGACGTGACCAATTATGAATTTGTTTTGCAGATATAAGGCGTCACACTTATTTCCGTTACCATCATTTTGCTCGCGTACCCGCTGAAGATAGCTTACGCAATAAACCGTTAACGCGCTGTTTTCCTCTTCCCGCCATGTTTTCAGCGTTGCACCCATTGGGAGCATTGGGTGAAACGCAAGCAGTTCGAGGCAGCAGCGTTGCACAAATGGCGCTGCTCCCTCAAACTGTTCGCTTTTCTTTACCTACGCAGGCGCTCGGGTTGGGTGATCACGGCTCCAAAGCTACCGCAGCCCCACACAGCCTTTCGGATTCCGAATGGCGATGTTAGCGTGCGCTTTTTTTTTCTTGTCAGATTCGCCAAGAAGTACCCCAGAGCTCCGATATTTTTACGTCAGCAACCTCGAAAAAGTTTTATCTCCTGCCAACTTTCGTTGCCGGAATCCGCAGTCCCTTTGTACAACCCCCCAATCAAAGCTCGTTTCCTGCCTTTGGTGGCGTTCCTCTCCAAATCGCGTTGGCTCTCTGCGGTCTGGCTGCCATTTTCTTCTCCTCTTTCGACGGCCAGAGGGAGGGAGGGAGGGAGGATAAAGACGAAACTCTGCGCGTCTGTACGTCTCGACTGCGTTTGGGAAGAACGGAAACGTTATTGTGCTGCCGTAGAAAACTCAGCTAGTCCCTGCGCATGCGCTGTCACATTTCCTCCTCACTCAGCCTGCCCGCAGACAAACTTTAAGCCTCAGTAAGGTGCTCTTGATCACACGAGGATGAGCTCGCTTGGTGTTTAATACGACGCCTCCGCTACGTGGAGAAAGGAAGATTTCCGTTCACATTAAAAGCAAAACAAGAAGGAAAGAAAAAAGAAAGAAAGGAAGAAAGAGCGAATGATGGACGGACAGACAGAAATCAAAATGACTTGACAAAGCAAACTTTTTTGAAATACACGTATTCATGGGCGCCATGGGTGCGACAGGGGAAGAGCAATGTCCTATTTTATCTGAGACAACGCGTGTACTGGAGAGCGACGGAACGCGTCAAAGACGGCCCGAGGTTAAGGAAAGGAAAACGTGCCCTGCAAGAAGCTAAACTAACCCGACAGTGTGAGGGAAAAAAGGCGACAACAAAACAAATCGGAGCAGTGGCGGGACAGGCACGCCGAAGCAATGAAGGCATCGGCCCAGAGGGTTATCAAGCAGGCCTTTCCATTACCTTCCTCTCCCTCTGAAGCGCCTTGGCGAACTCTTCCGAATGCGCGCTGCTGCTGCTGCTGCTTCTGCTGGGGGCGATTTCACTTGTGTCGTGCACAGTTCGCGCCTGCCAGAGAAATGCACGCGAAGTGGATGCGATCCTCTTTTAACAATTTTCCGAATTTCGCAAGATTACATTTCATATTGCAGATCATTCGGAACCGGCATAGCGTCGAGCCGTTGATGAGACGACTTCAGTGGGCCTGTTTGTATAGAGGGTGGTCGCTGGTCTGTCACGGGAGGCGGTAATGGTAATGGGCGGCAGCGATGTTTGTTTTCCAGCCGGTCGAGGGCAGCCAACAAGTCTGTTTACTCCTGCTTTCCGCGCGGCGTCACATAGCGATGTGTGTGTGTGTGTGAGAGAGAGAGAAATAGATATATATATATATATATATATATATATATATATATATATATATATATATATATATATATATATATATAGAGAGAGAGAGAGAGAGAGAGAGAGAGAGAAGACGTGACTTATTTCTGAAGCTGGCAGAAGAGGGCGTCTGTTTGTCGACATTCGCGTTTGTCGCTTCCAAACCTCTTGAAGGTGTCGCTGACCGGGAGGGGCAAACAAAAAATAAAACGGAAAGAAAGCGAGCGACATTTGTATCGTGCTGAGGTGCGCACAGCTGCTGGACGCATTGCAAATGACGTTTGCCAGGGGAGAGCGATTTTTTGCTTGTCTGCTGCACGTGTTGCTGCCACTCGAACGAACGGAATTCTCACGTCACACCCGCCGCGGTGGCTCAGTGGCTAAGGCGTTGCGCTGCTAAGCACGAGGTCGCGGGTTCGATTCCCGGCCGCGGCGGCCGCTTTTCTGATGGAGGCGAAAAGCAAAAACGCCCGTGCGTACGAGATTTCGGCGCAAGTTAAAGATCCCCAGGTGGTCAAAATTAATCCGGAGCCCTCCACTACGGCGCGCCTCATCGCCTGCGTTGCGTCGGCGCGTTAGACCCTTCAATCAATCAATGCTCACGTCACGCAAATCGCGAGTTCGTTTTGTGCCTGGCTCTTTTTGTTTCTCGGATACGGCGGAATGTGCGCGGAACGGACGTAATGAGAAAATCGTCTGGAATGACAATTTATTAGCAGTCGATGCTGAAAAGCGGACGAAACGGGGGGCGGCGCTTGTCAAGCTTTCGAGAAGAGGGGCAGTTGACAATGAGCGACGATGTGACGATGGACGTTGATGTGGATCGATCGCTCGTCGATGATGTCGTAGTCGACGATAGATGGCTCGTTGGTCGAGGGCACGTAGCAGACGACTGACTTTTCAAGGAATATTTACAGTTTATTTACAAGTACAACTATGTACAGGGCATGTATTAGCCACTCAACATTGAGCCGAGCCCGCAACCTGCGAGACTCGCCTCGCCTCTCGATCGACCTGATCTCTCAGGTCTCCTGATCTCTGACCGACCCTAAACAATGCACAACACTCGGTTTTTGATCAC
The DNA here is from genome assembly GCF_048455015.1 of Haemaphysalis longicornis. NCBI lineage: Eukaryota > Metazoa > Arthropoda > Arachnida > Ixodida > Ixodidae > Haemaphysalis > Haemaphysalis longicornis. The sequence goes on from NW_027526269.1 coordinate 160,447, forward strand.
AAAAACCCCGCCTCTAAAGTGGGCGTTTAAGAAAGAGTGAAAATCCCTCCCAAAATGGTTCAAAATCAGCACTCATTGGCCACAATTACACCCAATCACGGATACATTCATACCCCCTCACGTGACCCAACGCTCTCTCCCCACACGGGTTCGAGCAACAAACAAACTAAAATGGAGCACAATAGAACGGCACAAACCCGGTCGAGCGGTAAACAAGCCGTTTCGAAGAACGCGTGTCTCATACCATGCCGGAGCCTTTAAGGTCATAAATTTCCCTTTTCTGCGACTGAGCACAGAATCTACCGCGTCTGACACTCGACTTCCGCGAAGATGACAGTTAACGGAAACCCCGCTGCGCCATGAGTGCGAACCCGTGTCCTACAGCCTAGCCCTCTATGGGGTGGCTGGACATGGACGTTTGACGAAATGCGTACCGGAGCAGGGAAGCAAAGGACAAAGACAGCAGTGCTGTCCCCGGGTCTTAAGAACCCGTAATTTACTGCCGCCACGTGCCGAACAGAGTGCGCGTCTGGCATTCTGACTTTTCGGCTCTTAACGATTCCTGAAACCAAAGGCAGCAGAGTTAGTTGCCCGTCCGCCGGAGACAGTAGCGACACACACACTTATAAATCTTGACCCCCTCGCTCCCGGCCATTACTTTGACACTTCGTTTCACCGTGCGGTTGGACCCTCGTCGCTAGCGCGCTCCGGCTGCACCCTCTGCAGCGCTGCTCTGCGAGGCGGCGCAGTACCCATTCAAGGCTGCGGTCACGGCGCCGGGCCGACTTCGAGCGTTCCCGGCATCCTTACAACAATGAGCGGGAGCGCCAGGCGCGCCACTTCTCGGAACCTGCCTCATGCGCCCCCCGACTACACGAAGAAAACGCTTCCCCATCGTCGCGTTCCGCTCTGCCCATTCATCTCCTCGTCCCAAAAAGGCGGGAAAAGAAAAACGAACGACCGTAAAACGAGCAGCTGGCGATCTTTGCCAATTAAGAAGGGTGCTCGAACATAACACCTCCCCACCAAGAATGTTGTCCGTACACTTGCTGTACGGACAACATAAATTCTTGCCGCGGTTTAAGAAACCCCATTTCACAAGAACAAAAAAAAAAACAATCACTCATAGCACGTGCTACAACATAAACCCCCAATGAGTGCTACAACACCACTGAATACGCAGGCTACATTACAACCGTGGCGTGCTCCCTTGATACAGAAGAGGCAACCAATACTACGGATGGTGTCAACAACAACACACAGCACATACTCCCGCAATAACACAGGCGCTCCTACAACACTGGATAACGTTCTCATCGTCTCTTCGCGCACGCGCACAAGAATGTTTTCACAAACCACAACACACACCGTTCAAACGGTCCAGTGCCCACAGCTCCACACATTCACAAGGTGGGCCCCACTTGTACATTCCATGCTCCATGAAGGCGGTCACCACACTTTTACTGCCAACGGGCATTGAAGGCCCCACCCTAGGTTTAAGATTTCCCGCTTTATTCGGACAGATCTCCCCTGAGCTTCGCCATCACGCGGCTCTCAATTATAGCTCTCCAACCTTGACAGGGCATCAGCACATTTGTTTAACGACCCTTTAATGTGAGAGAACTGCAGATCATATTTCTGCAGGGCCAGACTCCAGCGGGTTAGGCGAGCGCTTCACGACGTAGAGCGCGTCAGGTACGTCAACGGATTATGATCGGTCACTACTTTCACCTTCGCGCCGAATAGCCATGTATCCAAACGACCAAGTGCCCACACGACCGCAAACGCCTCTCTCTCAATGGCTGACCACTTTGCCTGCTGGGGAGTGAGCTTCTTACTGAGAAACGCAATGGGCCTTTCTTCCCCGTCGTTCTCCTGCGCTAGGCATGCTCCAACCGCCATCTCAGACGCATCAGTTGTCAAAATAAACTCTTTACCCACCTCGGGTACAGTTAGCGTAGGCAAGCTGCTCAATGCATGTTTGACCGCGTTGAATGCACTCTCTGCCTCCTCGTTCCAAGGAATCGCATTCGGGACTCGGCGGTTAGTCAACTCGGTCAATGGAAGCACCATTTCCGAGTAGGAGGGGATGTATTCGCGGTAGTAGTTAAATAACCCTAACGCACTACGCAGGTCCTTTTTGGTTACCGGTGCCTTGAGTTGCAAAATGGCCTCCACCCTCTCCGGGTCGGGGGAATGAATACCCGATCCGACCACATGACCGAGGTACCGGACCTTTGACTCTGCAAATTTGCATTTAGCAGGATTAACGGTGAACCCAACCCCAGCAATAGTCGCTAGGACCGCGTCAATGTGCTCGAGGTGCTCCTGCCACGTTTCGGAATACACTGCCACATCGTCAATGTATGCACACGCATACCTTCTATGCTCCTGCAGGGTTTCATTCATGACGCGCTGAAATGTGGCAGCCGAATTGCGAAGCCCATATGGCATCACCTTCCAAGCGAACAACCCCTTAGGCGTTGCAAAAGCGGTGTATCTTTGGGAGCTCTCCTCTACCGGTATCTGCCAGTACCCCCGTGTCATATCCAAAATCGTCACGTACCGAGCCCTGGCTACCTCGAACAGCAACTCTGTGACGTTTCCCATCGGGAAGTTGTCAACCTCCGAGACAGCATTCAGCTGACGATAATCAATGCATAGCCTGACGGAGCCGTCTTTCTTGGCTACACACACAATCGGGTGCGCGCAGGTACTAGCTACAGGATACACCAGGTCCCACTCCCTAAGCTCATCAATCTGTCGGTCGACCTCAGGTCGAAGTGCCACTGGGACTCTATATGGGTACGCCTTTCCGGGTACTCCACCGGGCACTATTCTGATCTTATGTTCACCTAGCGCGCACCTGCCTGGTTTTTCGGAAAACGCCTCTTCATATCGCATGATGACTCGGCCAAGCTCCTCGGCTTGCTCGCTCGTCAAATGGTTTGCCTCACGCAACACCTCAAGTATCTTACTTGTGCCTTTTCCAGAGCACGGGGTACTTTCTACCTCTCCAAATTCCGCGTCTTCCTCGAATATTACGCCCACGTTGTTTGTACGGACGTAATACTTTCGCAACCGATTTGCGTGCACCCAGCGCTCCGTTCCGTCTTCAAACTGCACCACGTAGCTGTCAGGGCGCTTACGTTCTTTAATTTTGACCGGCCCGATCCATTTGGGGTGCATCTTATTCTGCGGATTGGCATCTAGGACCAAAACCTGCTCCTCCTCGCTGAACTCCTTTGAGCGTGCCCTCAGGTTATATTTCTCGGCGTATGCCCGCTGTACACCTTCTATTCGCTCGTCCACCACTCGCGCCGCCTCCGACATCTGCTGCCGGAGCCCCACTAGATACTCCGTAGCTACTTTGTTGAGCCCGACAGGCGGCGACCACTCCCCTGACCATGTTCGTTGTAATATACTCAGGGGGCCTTGCGGCACCCGGCCGTACATCATCTCAAACGGCGAAGTACCGGTTATCTCATGTGGCACCTCTCTATACGCCCACAGCATGCATGGAATTAGGCGATCCCATTCGCGCCCCCTTTCAAGCATTACATGCCTTAGCATGGTCTTAAAGGTGCCGTTCCACCTTTCCACTATGCCGTTGCTTTGTGGATGTTCCGGTGTCGAAAATCGCATCCTGATTCCCAAACGTTCAGCGAGCTCCCTTGTCAGTGTAGCGGTGAAATTTGTACCTTGATCGCAGCAGATCAGCTGTGGGGTACCAAACCGGGAAAACACTTCAAGGAGCGCCTGGCACGTCGCCTGGGCTGTCAAAGAGCGGAGCGGAATAACCTCGGGCCACCTGGTGCACAGGTCTATGAGGCACAGGGCATACCTGTGCCCACGCGCTGAAGTCGGTTCGATTGGACCGATACAGTCCAGATAGACCACTTCGAACGGTTCTTGCGGTCTTGTCAAAGGGGTTATCGGAACTCGATCCGTAATCCTCCGGTTAGAGAACATCTGGCATGAATGGCAAGACTGACAATATTTCTTAACGTCTCCCGCCAGGTTCGGCCAGAAAAACGCGCTCCGGATCCGCTGTTTTGTTTTCTTTTGCGAGAAATGCCCGCCACATGGCCTGTCATGCGCTAGTACAAGTACCTCCTTGCGGCGCGACTCCGGCAGAACAAGCTGCTTACACCGTCTACCATCGATCGCCTCGAGGTGAAAGAGAAGGCCATCTTCTATCACCATCCCATGTGTTCCCGTTCGCGCCTGCTCCCACGTTTGTGACAGCGAACTGTCGTCCCTTTGCTCTATCACAAATGCTCTCCTCACCTCAGCCTCATTCTCCCGTGGCAGTGTGTCGACTGCGGCAACCTGCGCTATTTCTCCGCTTTCTTCATTGCGCTCACGTTCCTCGGGCTCTAGGGTGATTTTCACATGCCCCACACTTTCCCGCTGTGCCATGTCTTTCTCAGCCTGTACAATCCTAGCGGCTAGATCATCGGCTTCTTTCTTGGCCTGCCTGAGCTCATCGTAAAGGTCGGGTGTCAGGATCGCGTCCACCCCTTCCGCCAACTCGTTAGTCACCGCGCAAAGCGTTACCAACTGCGGGTTCACGCTACCCTCGCCGGTACTCAAGCTCAAAGGAACGTACATGAGTTCTGCCTCTACCGCATGCCCAAATGCCCCACGCATCGTTAGTTTCCCCGACCCCTTCTCACTTACGGCGTCTGGAATCAGGTCCCTTCTCACAACTGTTATCTCTGCCCCAGAGTCCAAAAGGGCTCTAAACGGGGTCTTCCCAGAGGTTAGCTCGATCCATGTCAGCTTAGATACCTGCACCCCCTTGCTCACTCCACACTCCAACACGCCCCCCGGGTCACAGTGTGCCCTCGCGGTTAGTTTCGAAGAAGGCGGTTTATTCGGTCGCTCCGGAGGCGGTTCTCCTCTCCTCTCCTGCGGGCAGCTCCACTGCATGTGACCAATTCGGCCGCAGCTGAAACACTTCGGAGGGTTTCTCAACTCGCCTCTCTTGTTTTTGTCTGCGAACTCCCGCTGACTTCCCTCGCGTGCCCCGTTCGAGTCACCGCTCCGCTGGTTTACCACGCGATGCTTCGGCCTGCTGTCTTCAAATTTCTCCGCAAGCGATGCAACCTCCTTTGGTTTCAACCAATCCTTCGTTTCATGCTGAAGAATGAACGAACGTAGTTCGTCATTCATCAGCTGTTTTACCCGATCTGCTACGAGCAGAGATCGCAGCTCTTCGAGAGAACGAACGTTGCGGCTTCGCAAGTAGTAATCTAACAGCCCTTCAAGCTTAGTAACAAACTGGCCCCACGTCTCATTTCCCTTTTTGCAACCGTAGAGCCTGCGTTTGTATTCTTCGGGAGTCATTTTTAGTTCCTCTAAAATGACATCACGGACTTCCTCAAACAAAAGCCTTCGACCATCGGACTTGTTTGCAATGAGCGCCCGGCTCCTTTCATTTAGGAACGGGACAATGATTGATCCTGCAGCCTCATTAGGAATATCCCAAGTACGGATCATGTTCTCAGCGCTGCGGAACCATGCGGGCACGAGCTCATCGGATTCCGGCATCGGCGCAAGGACTGCTCGTAGTGAATCTGCCCATCCTTTCAAATTTGGCCTATTGCCGCTGTCCATGCTACCGTTCTGCTGCCTTAATCTTTCAAGTTCAATCTGCAGCTTCAGTGCCTCGATCATTTTGTCGGCGTCGCTGGTACCGCCGCTCGCTACTGCCTGTTGCCCTGTCAGCACTGACGGATCGCTCAAATCTGTCCGATTAGAAGAATTTGATTCGTCAACCTCTACGGCTTCCCCCTGTTGCTCCTGGGATCGTGTGGTGGGCGCCATCATGAAACCGGAGGAAACAAATCAGGGCCCACCTGTGTTCCCTCCGTGTCCCGCCTGGCGTTGCCGGTGCTGCCGCTCGCTTCTCGCCGGCTGGTCGTAGCGTCGCTCCCGTAGCCTCGCGCCAATTTGTCGCTCCGTTGAGTCTCAGCTCGAACGCTCGAACGTCTCGTTCGATGACGCCGGGTGCTGCCGCTCGCTTCTCGACGCCGGTCGTAGCGTCGCTCCCGTAGCCTCGCACCAATCTGTCGCTCCGTTGAGTCTCAGCTCGAACGCTCGAACGTCTCGTTCGACGACGCCGGGTGGTGCCGCTCGCTTCTCGACGCCGGTCGTAGCGTCGCCCCCGAAGCCTCGCACCAACCTGTCGCTCAGTTGAGTCTCAGCTCGAACGCTCGAACGTCTCGTTCGATGACGCCGGTTGCTGCCGCAGCCGTGGAGACTCCGCTCCCGTTGGAACTCTCTCTCCCGTCCCGAGCTCTGCTCGAACTCTCGGACTCTCCTTCGCTGAACCCCGGGTTCTGCCGCAGCCGTGGAGACTCCGCTCCCTGGGGCCTCTCACTGGGATGTCGCCCCCTCCTTGAAGTAGCCGCCCCGTCGTCCGCCGAAAGCCATCTCGACCGATCCTGGTCACGGCACCAGTTGACAATGAGCGACGATGTGACGATGGACGTTGATGTGGATCGATCGCTCGTCGATGATGTCGTAGTCGACGATAGATGGCTCGTTGGTCGAGGGCACGTAGCAGACGACTGACTTTTCAAGGAATATTTACAGTTTATTTACAAGTACAACTATGTACAGGGCATGTATTAGCCACTCAACATTGAGCCGAGCCCGCAACCTGCGAGACTCGCCTCGCCTCTCGATCGACCTGATCTCTCAGGTCTCCTGATCTCTGACCGACCCTAAACAATGCACAACACTCGGTTTTTGATCACAAAAACCCCGCCTCTAAAGTGGGCGTTTAAGAAAGAGTGAAAATCCCTCCCAAAATGGTTCAAAATCAGCACTCATTGGCCACAATTACACCCAATCACGGATACATTCATACCCCCTCACGTGACCCAACGCTCTCTCCCCACACGGGTTCGAGCAACAAACAAACTAAAATGGAGCACAATAGAACGGCACAAACCCGGTCGAGCGGTAAACAAGCCGTTTCGAAGAACGCGTGTCTCATACCATGCCGGAGCCTTTAAGGTCATAAATTTCCCTTTTCTGCGACTGAGCACAGAATCTACCGCGTCTGACACTCGACTTCCGCGAAGATGACAGTTAACGGAAACCCCGCTGCGCCATGAGTGCGAACCCGTGTCCTACAGCCTAGCCCTCTATGGGGTGGCTGGACATGGACGTTTGACGAAATGCGTACCGGAGCAGGGAAGCAAAGGACAAAGACAGCAGTGCTGTCCCCGGGTCTTAAGAACCCGTAATTTACTGCCGCCACGTGCCGAACAGAGTGCGCGTCTGGCATTCTGACTTTTCGGCTCTTAACGATTCCTGAAACCAAAGGCAGCAGAGTTAGTTGCCCGTCCGCCGGAGACAGTAGCGACACACACACTTATAAATCTTGACCCCCTCGCTCCCGGCCATTACTTTGACACTTCGTTTCACCGTGCGGTTGGACCCTCGTCGCTAGCGCGCTCCGGCTGCACCCTCTGCAGCGCTGCTCTGCGAGGCGGCGCAGTACCCATTCAAGGCTGCGGTCACGGCGCCGGGCCGACTTCGAGCGTTCCCGGCATCCTTACAACAATGAGCGGGAGCGCCAGGCGCGCCACTTCTCGGAACCTGCCTCATGCGCCCCCCGACTACACGAAGAAAACGCTTCCCCATCGTCGCGTTCCGCTCTGCCCATTCATCTCCTCGTCCCAAAAAGGCGGGAAAAGAAAAACGAACGACCGTAAAACGAGCAGCTGGCGATCTTTGCCAATTAAGAAGGGTGCTCGAACATAACAGGGGCCATGGACAAGAACAGCTCTGCTTTATTTGACAAACAGCATTATTTGAAAGAACAAGACTTTGATAACTCACTCATTTCAATTCCACTTCCTGAATATCTTTTTCAATCAACAAAACAAAAGAGAAATATTTTAGAACTTCCAAATTTCGGGCTACGTGATGTCAGCACTGACGTTATAAGAGGGATACTGGGCCTCTTCGATTTACAGGCTCGGACTCACCGCGGGTAGTCCGCGGGTAGTCCGACGATTTCCCGAAGCCATAGGGATACATGTGAAAACAAAATGCCGGACTGCTTCTTGGGGAGCCCGCGATGAGTCTGAGACTGTAAATCGAAGAGCCCCATTGACTGAACCGCCAGGGTGGCTCAGTGGCTAAGGCGTTCTGCTGCTGAGCACGAGGAGGCGGGTTCTATTCCCGGCCGCGGCGGCAGCTTTTGTGCTGGAGGCGAAAAGTAAAAACTCCCGTGCGCGCGAGATTTGGGAGCACGTAAAAGATCCCCAGGTGGTCAAAATTTAACTTCCCAGTGCTGAAAACGTGGGACGTTAGTATTCGAGTGGTACGACCAAACGGAACTAGAAGCCCCGCAACAACCCTACAGTTATGTTTCTCGGCGGTGGACATGGTCGGCGACCCCAAATCGCACGAATTCCCTGTGACGTCATAAGGTCCCGGGAAGAAAGCGGCTGGCGATTCGCCCCCGTTTCACCTGTTTCCGTTCACCTTTTTTGGAAGTTTGATTTAAAGTTTGTCGTAATCAGGTCAGAGTTCTGTATTTCGTCTGCCCGGCTCCTTTTTAAATTGCGGAAGAGGAGAGAGCGGGAAACGCTGTTGTCGGCGGCGGCGTTAATTCCCTGCAGTGCGGATAACCGCGCCTCGTGGCGGCCGCTCTTGCTCGAGCTCGCACTCCCGCTGCTCTAAGGAGGGGAGGGGCGATCCCAGACTAGGTGCCATGGGGGTTGTTAAATTACGGGAGACATTTTTTTTTTTTTACGTTTACGGGAGCGAACGTTCGGTGACGCTGAAATCACCTCCGTCATTCGAAGCGCCCGTTTGGAAGCGCCGCCATGATTATATTCACGTTTCTTCTCCCTCCCTCGAGCCGCCAAATGTCAGGTGCGTGGCGTTCCTTAACCTCTAACCTTTGACAACCCGCGCCGCTCTGCGACGAACCTAGCCTACAGGTCGCTGTTACGCAACCGCGCGCACGGCCTACGCTGGTGGGAGGGTTCTCCGATCGATTGCTTGTGCTTTCACCTGGGAGTGTAACAGCCGGGCCACTTCCCGTCGCTCGCCTAACAGCATTTACGGCCGGCCTCTCCGAGCGCGGTGCCGTTTTCGAGACGTGTTTATTTTCCTTGCGCCGACGACTCCGTTATTAAAAACAGGTGCGGGAGAAACCAAGAAAGGAGGACGGGTGAATTGCTTGCTTAAAGCGTAAACCTCGACGTGTGGGAAGCGTGGGATTTCCCAGTCTTGTATGGGCAGGTTCCCTTTCGCATCCCGACAGATTACACTTTTCGAGACCTGCGGGAGAAGAGATTTGCAAGGTTTGCGGCAACATCTGTCACCGAATATTTGCATATAAACAGTCTCGAAAACACATTGTTCAGTTCTTCTTGGTGTTTGTTTACCTCGATCTCGCTTACCTTTTGGCATCCCTCTGCGTTAGTCACGTAAGGGGCCGTACTAGGATTGATCGGGAATGTAGTGGGAGTATTTCATCAAAGCCTGCTCGAGCTACAAATCCGTCCCCAGGAAACAAGAGCTTTTGTTCTTCCGCTATAACTAGTGTTCGAGCAGAACTCGCTTGTCTCAAGCGCAGGTTGCACGAGTGTCTGTTACCAGAGGGCTTAAACCAAATCAAATCAAATGACAAAGTGAATTTGTGAGGGCGTCGATTGTGAGGGCTGCCGGTGAAATAGTCACAACGAAAGAGGACGAAAGATATGTCGACGGTGGACGTGGATGTGGAAAAGATGGCGTAAAACAAAGTAAATAATGTGTCTGTCTTCAATGGATCAAAATTCAGGCGTTCAAGTCGTTTTTGGGGAAACAAAAGAGACCCTGCCCATTTTCTTGTTTGTAATAACTTTACTCACGACAAATAAAAAAGCCTACAATCGGGTTATCTATTTTACAACGTAGAAACGACAGCTCAACCTCGCTCAGCAATCTCGGTAACTACCCGCCATCGCCTGCTACATTGGCTGTCGCCGTCCCAAACTGTACGAAATTGATTGATTGATTGTGGGGTTTAACGCGCCGACGCAACGCAGGCGATGAGGCGCGCCGTAGTGGAGGGCTCCGGATTAATTTTGACCACCTGGGGATCTTTATCGTGCGCCGAAATCTCGTACACACGGGCGTTTTTGCTTTTCGCCTCCATCAGAAAAAAACTGTACGAAATGCCCAAGTCCGCCGTTTGAAGCCTTCAACTATGGTGGAACCCCTGTAGGGAAATTTCGCCGGCGTGCAGCGCCCTGCGTTCTCCGTAATTTAACTGTTTTTTTTTTTCATAATTCATCTCTCTCTCTCAGTCCCTTGACTGAACGTGTCTCGTCATTTTTTTGCAGACCACGGGGACCTTTTTAACTGCTGTTTCGTCGAGGGAGCTGCCATTTTATCAGTCGACCGTGCCAGCGGCCCCATGATTGGCGCAGTCGACAGAATGATGTAAGTGCGCGCGCGCAACGCAGCGTCCAGATCTTATCAAACACGAAGGGATGGAACGGTTTATACGAAGAAGCCGCTGGGCCTAGTTTTGCACACCGCTGCCGGCATTTCGGGAAGGGCAGTTTGAACGGCTACTGCCCAAACTTTCTCCGTCGTCCTTTCATGGGGACAGATCGAAGCGTCGACACATCGATCGGCATTAACGTCGTCGTGCGGCTTCTGCGCGCGGGGACACCGAAATGAAGAGCGCGCTTCTCGAGACGGGCAAGGATCGACGCGACAGGATAAGTGCAGGTCGCAGCTGGCAAAAGATTGGGATCGGGGGTGAGGTGACGCTTACAGCGCTTTGATTGGCCGACGGACGCGCAAGTCTTACGTCACTGCGGCGGAACTGAACTCGGGACAAAAACGACGTTGCGCGCGCGCAGTAAATGCAGCAGTGAAATCAGCGATGCAGTGGAAATAGATCAATAGTATAGACTGCACGAGAACCTCCTAGTAGCGGGGTCATCCCTCACAAAGAGCGAAATGAAATGGAAGCCACCTCCTGGAGACAGATACAAATACTTATCCAAACCTCTTCACGCATCCTGGAAAATACCACCCAGATTGTACAACCTTCAGCAGCGCTTCTACACTATACCACGTCGCCTGGCACTGCAACACCAATCGCGCGCAGACACAACACTTGAGAAAAAAAAATTAGAAGTGGCTTAGCTCGGCTATGCCAGGATTTACGTAGCGTGAGCTAAGGTTCAGCACCCGTACTCCAATTGGATTGGATTTCAATCCAACACAATCCAATTTAATCCAATCCAATCCAATCCAAATCAAATGCAATTCGAGCCAATCCAGTCCAATCCGATCCGATCCGATCTGATCCGATCCAAACCAATCCAATGCTTCCCGCGCTTGCGCAGAAAGGCCCTTCACGGCACACGCGAAACCGCTCAACCTCAGCCAGTGTAGCTTACGCTACAAAAATTAGCTATGGGAGGCAGCCCTGGCGAGGTCGAGACTGGAAGACCAGATAAATCCGGCCAACCTGGCCCGGCAGAAGGCTACACACAGTGGTATCCTGGACTAGGAGCCCCCCTCCCCATCAGCGACACCAAAAGTCCTGTTTCTCAACAAGAGTTTATTCATTCATTGAATATCTGCACCGGATGCACTGCGTGCGTGGGTGCGCGCTAGACCAGAATTATTTCCTTCGGTTACCGACATCTTTTTTCATTATGCTTCGCTCTGTGCAGTAGAGCCACTAATCCCCACTTTTTTGCTTTTACTGTTTTCTCTGGCCCGCGTAGTTTCGCAGGTAGGTTGGTTCGTTCGTGAGCTGGCCGCCTTCACGCCACACCCCCAGGTACGAAGAAAAATGCAATGACTTGCGCGGAGGACATCCTCCTCACCATGCACTGGCTACGAAATCGAGCAAAGCCACGCTTTAACGAGCTCGCCACCGTCTTCTCCCGTCCGAGGGAGAAGCCTCGCATTCTCATTACAGCTGCGCTAACGGACGTTCTCCACGCGAACGAGACAAAGGCATCCCACGTTACTTCAAAGGAAACTATCAACGGAGCGCTCTCCCTTCGACGGGCAATTTTCCGCGAGCAGTTATTGAACGCGGCTCCGCCGGAAAGTATCAATACGCGGAACTCTGACGGCCGGCTCCAACCTAACCGCATTCTGTACGCACTGCTAATCTGCAAATCAATCACCGATGAATAGGGGCCCCCTTCCAATCAGGCGAAGCTTAAGCCGAGCGACTGGCATATTTATATCTCCTTTTCTCCCGCCAACGGTATACGAAGGCGGGTGAAGCCGGCGAACGCTAACAACATTCCTGTAAGCCTTAATTACAGTGCGGCTCGGCTCCAGCCCAGCTTAACGAGCGCGCCAATTCATTAACACCTTTCATTAAGCTCCCTGCGGGAGGGCCCATAGGGAGCGCTGCATCAGCGGAGGCAACGACAAACGCTGTCGCCGCTGACAATGACGATGCGCTAACAAGAGCCGTCCGTGCTTCGTTCCGGTAGCGGCCGTCGAGGCAGGCTTTTCCGCAATACTTGTGTGCTGCATGAAATGTGCTCACCCGTTTAGCAGGAATGATCGACGGGAAAGCCCTCACTGTCAGTGACACGGAACGGCGCTTCGGCCCATTTCCTCTTTACGTTATCGAAAATCCCAAACAATATCAACCGAATTTTTTTTTCACTCACACCGGTGCCCGTGCTCGCGTGTGAGTCTACGCCGCATCTTTTTTTTTTATTTGTTGTGCTGGTAGAAGCAGGATCTTTTTCTCACTATAGCCTGTGCGGACTGTCGCCTTTGTTTTACGTTTTGAAGGTTTAGCGCAAAGAAACGGGGACAAAGAGAGGAACACACGGACGAGCGCCTTCTATCAACTGAGGGATTTAATCGAAAAAACACAAACTTTTCAAACCCTACAACACTGCGCACACCAGTACAGGAACCCATCGACGGCGCAC